>NW_028301725.1:0-300000 GCF_037042655.1 Diuraphis noxia | reverse complement strand
CTTTAAACGATATTTAGCGGAATTATCACCATTTTTTACCAAATTTTTTTTCTATTTTTTTTCTATTTTTTGTATTCACCCAAATGTATTGTAAATACGTGTTTTAGATGTAAAATAATATGAACTTAACGATAAAAATATAAAAAGTATGATTAGTTCAATACAAATGACTTTAAACGATATTTAGCGGAATTATCACCATTTTTTACCAAATTTTTTTTCTATTTTTTTACGACCTTTTATATTCACCCAAATGTATTGTAAAGACGTGTTTTAGATGTAAAATAATGTGAACTTAACGTTAAAAATATAAAAAGTATGATTAGTTTAATAGAAATGACTTAAGACGATATTTAGCGGATTCATCACCTGTATTTCAAAATTTTTTTACGACCTTTTATATTCACCCAAATGTATTGTAAAGAAGTGTTTTAGATGTAAAATTATGTGAACTTAACGATAAAAATATAAAAAGTATGATTAGTTCAATACAAATGACTTTAAACGATATTTAGCGGAATTATCACCATTTTTTTCCCAATTTTTTCCCAAATTTTTTTTCTATTTTTTGTATTCACCCAAATGTATTGTAAACACGTGTTTTAGATGTAAAATAATGTGAACTTAACGTTAAAAATATAAAAAGTATGATTAGTTTAATAGAAATGACTTAAGACGATATTTAGCGGAATTATCACCATTTTTTACCAAATTTTTTTTCAATTTTTTGTATTCACCCAAATGTATTGTAAAGACGTGTTTTAGATGTAAAATTATGTGAACATAACGATAAAAATATGAAAAGTATGATTAGTTCAATACAAATGACTTTAAACGATATATAGCGGAATTATCACCATTTTTTACCAAATTTTTTTTTTATTTTTTGTATTCACCCAAATGTATTGTAAACACGTGTTTTAGATGTAAAATAATGTGAACTTAACGTTAAAAATATAAAAAGTATGATTAGTTTAATAGAAATGACTTAAGACGATATTTAGCGGATTCATCACCCGTATTTCAAAATTTTTTTACGACCTTTTATATTCACCCAAATGTATTGTAAAGACGTGTTTTAGATGTAAAATTATGTGAACTTAACGATAAAAATATAAAAAGTATGATTAGTTCAATACAAATGTCTTTAAACGATATTTAGCGGAATTATCACCATTTTTTACCCAATTTTTTCCCAAATTTTTTTTCTATTTTTTGTATTCACCCAAATGTATTGTAAATACGTGTTTTAGATGTAAAATAATGTGAACTTAACGATAAAAATATGAAAAGTATGATTAGTTCAATACAAATGACTTAAAACGATATTTAGCGGAATTATCACCATTTTTTACCAAATTTTTTTTCTATTTTTTGTATTCACCCAAATGTATTGTAAACACGTGTTTTAGATGTAAAATAATGTGAACTTAACGTTAAAAATATAAAAAGTATGATTAGTTTAATAGAAATGACTTAAGACGATATTTAGCGGATCCATCACCCGTATTTCAAAATTTTTTTACGACCTTTTATATTCACCCAAATGTATTGTAAAGACGTGTTTTAGATGTAAAATTATGTGAACTTAATGATAAAAATATAAAAAGTATGATTAGTTCAATACAAATGTCTTTAAACGATATTTAGCGGAATTATCACCATTATTTACCCAATTTTTTCCCAAATTTTTTTTCTATTTTTTGTATTCACCCAAATGTATTGTAAATACGTGTTTTAGATGTAAAATAATGTGAACTTAACGATAAAAATATAAAAAGTATGATTAGTTCAATACAAATGACTTTAAACGATATTTAGCGGAATTATCACCATTTTTTACCAAATTTTTTTTCAATTTTTTGTATTCACCCAAATGTATTGTAAACACGTGTTTTAGATGTAAAATAATGTGAACTTAACGTTAAAAATATAAAAAGTATGATTAGTTTAATAGAAATGACTTAAGACGATATTTAAAGGATTCATCACCTGTATTTCAAAATTTTTTTACGACCTTTTATATTCACCCAAATGTATTGTAAAGACGTGTTTTAGATGTAAAATAATGTGAACTTAACGATAAAAATATAAAAAGTATGATTAGTTCAATACAAATGACTTTAAACGATATTTAGCGGAATTATCACCATTTTTTCCCAAATTTTTTTTCTATTTTTTGTATTCACCCAAATATATTGTAAATACGTGTTTTAGATGTAAAATAATGTGAACTTAACGATAAAAATATGAAAAGTATGATTAGTTTAATAGAAATGACTTAAGACGATATTTAGCGGAATTATCACCATTTTTTACCAAATTTTTTTTCTATTTTTTGTATTCACCCAAATGTATTGTAAATACGTGTTTTAGATGTAAAATAATGTGAAATTAACGATAAAAATATAAAAAGTATGATTAGTTCAATACAAATGACTTTAAACGATATTTAGCGGAATTATCACCATTTTTTACCAAATTTTTTTTCAATTTTTTGTATTCACCCAAATGTATTGTAAACTCGTGTTTTAGATGTAAAATAATGTGAACTTAACGTTAAAAATATAAAAAGTATGATTAGTTTTATAGAAATGACTTAAGACGATATTTAGCGGATTCATCACCTGTATTTCAAAATTTTTTTACGACCTTTTATATTCACCCAAATGTATTGTAAAGACGTATTTTAGATGTAAAATTATGTGAACTTAACGATAAAAATATAAAAAGTATGATTAGTTCAATACAAATGACTTTAAACGATATTTAGCGGAATTATCACCATTTTTTACCCAATTTTTTCCCAAATTTTTTTTCTATTTTTTGTATTCACCCAAATGTATTGTAAATACGTGTTTTAGATGTAAAATAATGTGAACTTAACGATAAAAATATGAAAAGTATGATTAGTTCAATACAAATGACTTAAAACGATATTTAGCGGAATTATCACCATTTTTTACCAAATTTTTTTTCTATTTTTTGTATTCACCCAAATGTATTGTAAACACGTGTTTTAGATGTAAAATAATGTGAACTTAACGTTAAAAATATAAAAAGTATGATTAGTTTAATAGAAATGACTTAAGACGATATTTAGCGGATCCATCACCCGTATTTCAAAATTTTTTTACGACCTTTTATATTCACCCAAATGTATTGTAAAGACGTGTTTTAGATGTAATATTTTGTGAACTTAACGATAAAAATATAAAAAGTATGATTAGTTCAATACAAATGACTTTAAACGATATTTAGCGGAATTATCACCATATTTTACCAAATTTTTTCCCAAATTTTTTTTCTATTTTTTGTATTCACCCAAATGTATTGTAAATACGTGTTTTAGATGTAAAATAATGTGAACTTAACGATAAAAATATAAAAAGTATGATTAGTTCAATACAAATGACTTTAAACGATATTTAGCGGAATTATCACCATTTTTTACCAAATTTTTTTTCAATTTTTTGTATTCACCCAAATGTATTGTAAACACGTGTTTTAGATGTAAAATAATGTGAACTTAACGTTAAAAATATAAAAAGTATGATTAGTTTAATAGAAATGACTTAAGACGATATTTAGCGGATTCATCACCTGTATTTCAAAATTTTTTTACGACCTTTTATATTCACCCAAATGTATTGTAAAGACGTGTTTTAGATGTAAAATAATGTGAACTTAACGATAAAAATATAAAAAGTATGATTAGTTCAATACAAATGACTTTAAACGATATTTAGCGGAATTATTACCATTTTTTACCAAATTTTTTCCCAAATTTTTTTTCTATTTTTTGTACTCACCCAAATGTATTGTAAACACGTGTTTTAGATGTAAAATAATGTGAACTTAACGATAAAAATATGAAAAGTATGATTAGTTCAATACAAATGACTTAAAACGATATTTAGCGGAATTATCACCATTTTTTACCAAATTTTTTTTCTATTTTTTGTATTCACCCAAATGTATTGTAAACACGTGTTTTAGATGTAAAATAATGTGAACTTAACGTTAAAAATATAAAAAGTATGATTAGTTTAATAGAAATGACTTAAGACGATATTTAGCGGATCCATCACCCGTATTTCAAAATTTTTTTACGACCTTTTATATTCACCCAAATGTATTGTAAAGACGTGTTTTAGATGTAAAATTATGTGAACTTAACGATAAAAATATAAAAAGTATGATTAGTTCAATACAAATGTCTTTAAACGATATTTAGCGGAATTATCACCATTTTTTACCCAATTTTTTCCCAAATTTTTTTTCTATTTTTTGTATTCACCCAAATGTATTGTAAATACGTGTTTTAGATGTAAAATAATGTGAACTTAACGATAAAAATATAAAAAGTATGATTAGTTCAATACAAATGACTTTAAACGATATTTAGCGGAATTATCACCATTTTTTACCAAATTTTTTTTCAATTTTTTGTATTCACCCAAATGTATTGTAAACTCGTGTTTTAGATGTAAAATAATGTGAACTTAACGATAAAAATATAAAAAGTATGATTAGTTCAATACAAATGACTTTAAACGATATTTAGCGGAATTATCACCATTTTTTACCAAATTTTTTTTCTATTTTTTTTCTATTTTTTGTATTCACCCAAATGTATTGTAAATACGTGTTTTAGATGTAAAATAATATGAACTTAACGATAAAAATATAAAAAGTATGATTAGTTCAATACAAATGACTTTAAACGATATTTAGCGGAATTATCACCATTTTTTACCAAATTTTTTTTCTATTTTTTTACGACCTTTTATATTCACCCAAATGTATTGTAAAGACGTGTTTTAGATGTAAAATAATGTGAACTTAACGTTAAAAATATAAAAAGTATGATTAGTTTAATAGAAATGACTTAAGACGATATTTAGCGGATTCATCACCTGTATTTCAAAATTTTTTTACGACCTTTTATATTCACCCAAATGTATTGTAAAGAAGTGTTTTAGATGTAAAATTATGTGAACTTAACGATAAAAATATAAAAAGTATGATTAGTTCAATACAAATGACTTTAAACGATATTTAGCGGAATTATCACCATTTTTTTCCCAATTTTTTCCCAAATTTTTTTTCTATTTTTTGTATTCACCCAAATGTATTGTAAACACGTGTTTTAGATGTAAAATAATGTGAACTTAACGTTAAAAATATAAAAAGTATGATTAGTTTAATAGAAATGACTTAAGACGATATTTAGCGGAATTATCACCATTTTTTACCAAATTTTTTTTCAATTTTTTGTATTCACCCAAATGTATTGTAAAGACGTGTTTTAGATGTAAAATTATGTGAACATAACGATAAAAATATGAAAAGTATGATTAGTTCAATACAAATGACTTTAAACGATATTTAGCGGAATTATCACCATTTTTTACCAAATTTTTTTTTTATTTTTTGTATTCACCCAAATGTATTGTAAACACGTGTTTTAGATGTAAAATAATGTGAACTTAACGTTAAAAATATAAAAAGTATGATTAGTTTAATAGAAATGACTTAAGACGATATTTAGCGGATTCATCACCCGTATTTCAAAATTTTTTTACGACCTTTTATATTCACCCAAATGTATTGTAAAGACGTGTTTTAGATGTAAAATTATGTGAACTTAACGATAAAAATATAAAAAGTATGATTAGTTCAATACAAATGTCTTTAAACGATATTTAGCGGAATTATCACCATTTTTTACCCAATTTTTTCCCAAATTTTTTTTCTATTTTTTGTATTCACCCAAATGTATTGTAAATACGTGTTTTAGATGTAAAATAATGTGAACTTAACGATAAAAATATGAAAAGTATGATTAGTTCAATACAAATGACTTAAAACGATATTTAGCGGAATTATCACCATTTTTTACCAAATTTTTTTTCTATTTTTTGTATTCACCCAAATGTATTGTAAACACGTGTTTTAGATGTAAAATAATGTGAACTTAACGTTAAAAATATAAAAAGTATGATTAGTTTAATAGAAATGACTTAAGACGATATTTAGCGGATCCATCACCCGTATTTCAAAATTTTTTTACGACCTTTTATATTCACCCAAATGTATTGTAAAGACGTGTTTTAGATGTAAAATTATGTGAACTTAATGATAAAAATATAAAAAGTATGATTAGTTCAATACAAATGTCTTTAAACGATATTTAGCGGAATTATCACCATTATTTACCCAATTTTTTCCCAAATTTTTTTTCTATTTTTTGTATTCACCCAAATGTATTGTAAATACGTGTTTTAGATGTAAAATAATGTGAACTTAACGATAAAAATATAAAAAGTATGATTAGTTCAATACAAATGACTTTAAACGATATTTAGCGGAATTATCACCATTTTTTACCAAATTTTTTTTCAATTTTTTGTATTCACCCAAATGTATTGTAAACACGTGTTTTAGATGTAAAATAATGTGAACTTAACGTTAAAAATATAAAAAGTATGATTAGTTTAATAGAAAAGACTTAAGACGATATTTAAAGGATTCATCACCTGTATTTCAAAATTTTTTTACGACCTTTTATATTCACCCAAATGTATTGTAAAGACGTGTTTTAGATGTAAAATAATGTGAACTTAACGATAAAAATATAAAAAGTATGATTAGTTCAATACAAATGACTTTAAACGATATTTAGCGGAATTATCACCATTTTTTCCCAAATTTTTTTTCTATTTTTTGTATTCACCCAAATATATTGTAAATACGTGTTTTAGATGTAAAATAATGTGAACTTAACGATAAAAATATGAAAAGTATGATTAGTTTAATAGAAATGACTTAAGACGATATTTAGCGGAATTATCACCATTTTTTACCAAATTTTTTTTCTATTTTTTGTATTCACCCAAATGTATTGTAAATACGTGTTTTAGATGTAAAATAATGTGAAATTAACGATAAAAATATAAAAAGTATGATTAGTTCAATACAAATGACTTTAAACGATATTTAGCGGAATTATCACCATTTTTTACCAAATTTTTTTTCAATTTTTTGTATTCACCCAAATGTATTGTAAACTCGTGTTTTAGATGTAAAATAATGTGAACTTAACGTTAAAAATATAAAAAGTATGATTAGTTTAATAGAAATGACTTAAGACGATATTTAGCGGATTCATCACCTGTATTTCAAAATTTTTTTACGACCTTTTATATTCACCCAAATGTATTGTAAAGACGTATTTTAGATGTAAAATTATGTGAACTTAACGATAAAAATATAAAAAGTATGATTAGTTCAATACAAATGACTTTAAACGATATTTAGCGGAATTATCACCATTTTTTACCCAATTTTTTCCCAAATTTTTTTTCTATTTTTTGTATTCACCCAAATGTATTGTAAATACGTGTTTTAGATGTAAAATAATGTGAACTTAACGATAAAAATATGAAAAGTATGATTAGTTCAATACAAATGACTTAAAACGATATTTAGCGGAATTATCACCATTTTTTACCAAATTTTTTTTCTATTTTTTGTATTCACCCAAATGTATTGTAAACACGTGTTTTAGATGTAAAATAATGTGAACTTAACGTTAAAAATATAAAAAGTATGATTAGTTTAATAGAAATGACTTAAGACGATATTTAGCGGATCCATCACCCGTATTTCAAAATTTTTTTACGACCTTTTATATTCACCCAAATGTATTGTAAAGACGTGTTTTAGATGTAATATTTTGTGAACTTAACGATAAAAATATAAAAAGTATGATTAGTTCAATACAAATGACTTTAAACGATATTTAGCGGAATTATCACCATATTTTACCAAATTTTTTCCCAAATTTTTTTTCTATTTTTTGTATTCACCCAAATGTATTGTAAATACGTGTTTTAGATGTAAAATAATGTGAACTTAACGATAAAAATATAAAAAGTATGATTAGTTCAATACAAATGACTTTAAACGATATTTAGCGGAATTATCACCATTTTTTACCAAATTTTTTTTCAATTTTTTGTATTCACCCAAATGTATTGTAAACACGTGTTTTAGATGTAAAATAATGTGAACTTAACGTTAAAAATATAAAAAGTATGATTAGTTTAATAGAAATGACTTAAGACGATATTTAGCGGATTCATCACCCGTATTTCAAAATTTTTTTACGACCTTTTATATTCACCCAAATGTATTGTAAAGACGTGTTTTAGATGTAAAATTATGTGAACTTAACGATAAAAATATAAAAAGTATGATTAGTTCAATACAAATGTCTTTAAACGATATTTAGCGGAATTATCACCATTTTTTACCCAATTTTTTCCCAAATTTTTTTTCTATTTTTTGTATTCACCCAAATGTATTGTAAATACGTGTTTTAGATGTAAAATAATGTGAACTTAACGATTAAAATATAAAAAGTATGATTAGTTCAATACAAATGACTTTAAACGATATTTAGCGGAATTATCACCATTTTTTACCAAATTTTTTTTCAATTTTTTGTATTCACCCAAATGTATTGTAAACTCGTGTTTTAGATGTAAAATAATGTGAACTTAACGTTAAAAATATAAAAAGTATGATTAGTTTAATAGAAATGACTTAAGACGATATTTAGCGGATTCATCACCTGTAATTCAAAATTTTTTTACGACCTTTTATATTCACCACAATGTATTGTAAAGACGTGTTTTAGATGTAAAATTATGTGAACTTAACGATAAAAATATAAAAAGTATGATTAGTTCAATACAAATGACTTTAAACGATATTTAGCGGAATTATCACCATTTTTTACCCAATTTTTTTTCTATTTTTTGTATTCACCCAAATGTATTGTAAACACGTGTTTTAGATGTAAAATAATGTGAACTTAACGTTAAAAATATAAAAAGTATGATTAGTTTAATAGAAATGACTTAAGACGATATTTAGCGGATCCATCACCCGTATTTCAAAATTTTTTTACGACCTTTTATATTCACCCAAATGTATTGTAAAGACGTGTTTTAGATGTAAAATTATGTGAACTTAACGATAAAAATATAAAAAGTATGATTAGTTCAATACAAATGACTTTAAACGATATTTAGCGGAATTATCACCATTTTTTACCAAATTTTTTCCCAAATTTTTTTTCTATTTTTTGTATTCACCCAAATGTATTGTAAATACGTGTTTTAGATGTAAAATAATGTGAACTTAACGATAAAAATATAAAAAGTATGATTAGTTCAATACAAATGACTTTAAACGATATTTAGCGGAATTATCACCATTTTTTACCAAATTTTTTTTCAATTTTTTGTATTCACCCAAATGTATTGTAAACACGTGTTTTAGATGTAAAATAATGTGAACTTAACGTTAAAAATATAAAAAGTATGATTAGTTTAATAGAAATGACTTAAGACGATATTTAGCGGATTCATCACCTGTATTTCAAAATTTTTTTACGACCTTTTATATTCACCCAAATGTATTGTAAAGACGTGTTTTAGATGTAAAATAATATGAACTTAACGATAAAAATATAAAAAGTATGATTAGTTCAATACAAATGACTTTAAACGATATTTAGCGGAATTATTACCATTTTTTACCAAATTTTTTCCCAAATTTTTTTTCTATTTTTTGTACTCACCCAAATGTATTGTAAATACGTGTTTTAGATGTAAAATAATGTGAACTTAACGATAAAAATATGAAAAGTATGATTAGTTCAATACAAATGACTTAAAACGATATTTAGCGGAATTATCACCATTTTTTACCAAATTTTTTTTCTATTTTTTGTATTCACCCAAATGTATTGTAAACACGTGTTTAGGATGTAAAATAATGTGAACTTAACGTTAAAAATATAAAAAGTATGATTAGTTTAATAGAAATGACTTAAGACGATATTTAGCGGATCCATCACCCGTATTTCAAAATTTTTTTACGACCTTTTATATTCACCCAAATGTATTGTAAAGACGTGTTTTAGATGTAAAATTATGTGAACTTAATGATAAAAATATAAAAAGTATGATTAGTTCAATACAAATGTCTTTAAACGATATTTAGCGGAATTATCACCATTATTTACCCAATTTTTTCCCAAATTTTTTTTCTATTTTTTGTATTCACCCAAATGTATTGTAAATACGTGTTTTAGATGTAAAATAATGTGAACTTAACGATAAAAATATAAAAAGTATGATTAGTTCAATACAAATGACTTTAAACGATATTTAGCGGAATTATCACCATTTTTTACCAAATTTTTTCCCAAATTTTTTTTCTATTTTTTGTATTCACCCAAATGTATTGTAAATACGTGTTTTAGATGTAAAATAATGTGAACTTAACGATAAAAATATAAAAAGTATGATTAGTTCAATACAAATGACTTTAAACGATATTTAGCGGAATTATCACCATTTTTTACCAAATTTTTTTTCAATTTTTTGTATTCACCCAAATGTATTGTAAACACGTGTTTTAGATGTAAAATAATGTGAACTTAACGTTAAAAATATAAAAAGTATGATTAGTTTAATAGAAATGACTTAAGACGATATTTAGCGGATTCATCACCTGTATTTCAAAATTTTTTTACGACCTTTTATATTCACCCAAATGTATTGTAAAGACGTGTTTTAGATGTAAAATAATGTGAACTTAACGATAAAAATATAAAAAGTATGATTAGTTCAATACAAATGACTTTAAACGGTATTTAGCGGAATTATTACCATTTTTTACCAAATTTTTTCCCAAATTTTTTTTCTATTTTTTGTACTCACCCAAATGTATTGTAAATACGTGTTTTAGATGTAAAATAATGTGAACTTAACGATAAAAATATAAAAAGTATGATTAGTTCAATACAAATGACTTTAAACGATATTTAGCGGAATTATCACCATTTTTTCCCAAATTTTTTTTCTATTTTTTGTATTCACCCAAATATATTGTAAATACGTGTTTTAGATGTAAAATAATGTGAACTTAACGATAAAAATATGAAAAGTATGATTAGTTTAATAGAAATGACTTAAGACGATATTTAGCGGAATTATCACCATTTTTTACCAAATTTTTTTTCTATTTTTTGTATTCACCCAAATGTATTGTAAATACGTGTTTTAGATGTAAAATAATGTGAACTTAACGTTAAAAATATAAAAAGTATGATTAGTTTAATAGAAATGACTTAAGACGATATTTAGCGGATTCATCACCCGTATTTCAAAATTTTTTTACGACCTTTTATATTCACCCAAATGTATTGTAAAGACGTGTTTTAGATGTAAAATAATGTGAACTTAACGATAAAAATATAAAAAGTATGATTAGTTCAATACAAATGACTTTAAACGATATTTTGCGGAATTATTACCATTTTTTACCAAATTTTTTCCCAAATTTTTTTTCTATTTTTTGTATTCACCCAAATGTATTGTAAATACGTGTTTTAGATGTAAAATAATGTGAAATTAACGATAAAAATATAAAAAGTATGATTAGTTCAATACAAATGACTTTAAACGATATTTAGCGGAATTATCACCATTTTTTACCAAATTTTTTTTCAATTTTTTGTATTCACCCAAATGTATTGTAAACTCGTGTTTTAGATGTAAAATAATGTGAACTTAACGTTAAAAATATAAAAAGTATGATTAGTTTAATAGAAATGACTTAAGACGATATTTAGCGGATTCATCACCTGTATTTCAAAATTTTTTTACGACCTTTTATATTCACCCAAATGTATTGTAAAGACGTATTTTAGATGTAATATTTTGTGAACTTAACGATAAAAATATAAAAAGTATGATTAGTTCAATACAAATGACTTTAAACGATATTTAGCGGAATTATCACCATATTTTACCAAATTTTTTCCCAAATTTTTTTTCTATTTTTTGTATTCACCCAAATGTATTGTAAATACGTGTTTTAGATGTAAAATAATGTGAACTTAACGATAAAAATATAAAAAGTATGATTAGTTCAATACAAATGACTTTAAACGATATTTAGCGGAATTATCACCATTTTTTACCAAATTTTTTTTCAATTTTTTGTATTCACCCAAATGTATTGTAAACACGTGTTTTAGATGTAAAATAATGTGAACTTAACGTTAAAAATATAAAAAGTATGATTAGTTTAATAGAAATGACTTAAGACGATATTTAGCGGATTCATCACCTGTATTTCAAAATTTTTTTACGACCTTTTATATTCACCCAAATGTATTGTAAAGACGTGTTTTAGATGTAAAATAATGTGAACTTAACGATAAAAATATAAAAAGTATGATTAGTTCAATACAAATGACTTTAAACGATATTTAGCGGAATTATTACCATTTTTTACCAAATTTTTTCCCAAATTTTTTTTCTATTTTTTGTACTCACCCAAATGTATTGTAAATACGTGTTTTAGATGTAAAATAATGTGAACTTAACGATAAAAATATAAAAAGTATGATTAGTTCAATACAAATGACTTTAAACGATATTTAGCGGAATTATCACCATTTTTTACCAAATTTTTTTTCTATTTTTTTTCTATTTTTTGTATTCACCCAAATGTATTGTAAATACGTGTTTTAGATGTAAAATAATATGAACTTAACGATAAAAATATAAAAAGTATGATTAGTTCAATACAAATGACTTTAAACGATATTTAGCGGAATTATCACCATTTTTTACCAAATTTTTTTTCTATTTTTTGTATTCACCCAAATGTATTGTAAATACGTGTTTTAGATGTAAAATAATGTGAACTTAACGTTAAAAATATAAAAAGTATGATTAGTTTAATAGAAATGACTTAAGACGATATTTAGCGGATTCATCACCCGTATTTCAAAATTTTTTTACGACCTTTTATATTCACCCAAATGTATTGTAAAGACGTGTTTTAGATGTAAAATAATGTGAACTTAACGTTAAAAATATAAAAAGTATGATTAGTTTAATAGAAATGACTTAAGACGATATTTAGCGGATTCATCACCCGTATTTCAAAATTTTTTTACGACCTTTTATATTCACCCAAATGTATTGTAAAGACGTGTTTTAGATGTAAAATTATGTGAACTTAACGATAAAAATATAAAAAGTATGATTAGTTCAATACAAATGTCTTTAAACGATATTTAGCGGAATTATCACCATTTTTTACCCAATTTTTTCCCAAATTTTTTTTCTATTTTTTGTATTCACCCAAATGTATTGTAAATACGTGTTTTAGATGTAAAATAATGTGAACTTAACGATAAAAATATAAAAAGTATGATTAGTTCAATACAAATGACTTTAAACGATATTTAGCGGAATTATCACCATTTTTTACCAAATTTTTTTTCAATTTTTTGTATTCACCCAAATGTATTGTAAACTCTTGTTTTAGATGTAAAATAATGTGAACTTAACGTTAAAAATATAAAAAGTATGATTAGTTTAATAGAAATGACTTAAGACGATATTTAGCGGATTCATCACCTGTATTTCAAAATTTTTTTACGACCTTTTATATTCACCCAAATGTATTGTAAAGACGTGTTTTAGATGTAAAATTATGTGAACTTAACGATAAAAATATAAAAAGTATGATTAGTTCAATACAAATGACTTTAAACGATATTTAGCGGAATTATCACCATTTTTTACCCAATTTTTTCCCAAATTTTTTTTCTATTTTTTGTATTCACCCAAATGTATTGTAAATACGTGTTTTAGATGTAAAATAATGTGAACTTAACGATAAAAATATAAAAAGTATGATTAGTTCAATACAAATGACTTTAAACGATATTTAGCGGAATTATCACCATTTTTTACCAAATTTTTTCCCAAATTTTTTTTCTATTTTTTGTATTCACCCAAATGTATTGTAAATACGTGTTTTAGATGTAAAATAATGTGAACTTAACGATAAAAATATAAAAAGTATGACTAGTTCAATACAAATGACTTTAAACGATATTTAGCGGAATTATCACCATTTTTTACCAAATTTTTTTTCAATTTTTTGTATTCACCCAAATGTATTGTAAACTCGTGTTTTAGATGTAAAATAATGTGAACTTAACGATAAAAATATAAAAAGTATGATTAGTTCAATACAAATGACTTTAAACGATATTTAGCGGAATTATCACCATTTTTTACCAAATTTTTTTTCTATTTTTTTTCTATTTTTTGTATTCACCCAAATGTATTGTAAATACGTGTTTTAGATGTAAAATAATATGAACTTAACGATAAAAATATAAAAAGTATGATTAGTTCAATACAAATGACTTTAAACGATATTTAGCGGAATTATCACCATTTTTTACCAAATTTTTTTTCTATTTTTTTACGACCTTTTATATTCACCCAAATGTATTGTAAAGACGTGTTTTGGATGTAAAATAATGTGAACTTAACGTTAAAAATATAAAAAGTATGATTAGTTTAATAGAAATGACTTAAGACGATATTTAGCGGATTCATCACCTGTATTTCAAAATTTTTTTACGACATTTTATATTCACCCAAATGTATTGTAAAGAAGTGTTTTAGATGTAAAATTATGTGAACTTAACGATAAAAATATAAAAAGTATGATTAGTTCAATACAAATGACTTTAAACGATATTTAGCGGAATTATCACCATTTTTTTCCCAATTTTTTCCCAAATTTTTTTTCTATTTTTTGTATTCACCCAAATGTATTGTAAACACGTGTTTTAGATGTAAAATAATGTGAACTTAACGTTAAAAATATAAAAAGTATGATTAGTTAAATAGAAATGACTTAAGACGATATTTAGCGGATTCATCACCTGTATTTCAAAATTTTTTTACGACCTTTTATATTCACCCAAATGTATTGTAAATACGTGTTTTAGATGTAAAATAATGTGAACTTAACGATAAAAATATAAAAAGTATGATTAGTTCAATACAAATGACTTTAAACGATATTTAGCGGAATTATTACCATTTTTTAGCAAATTTTTTTTCTATTTTTTGTATTCACCCAAATGTATTGTAAATACGTGTTTTAGATGTAAAATAATGTGAACTTAACGATAAAAATATAAAAAGTATGATTAGTTCAATACAAATGACTTTAAACGATATTTAGCGGAATTATCACCATTTTTTACCAAATTTTTTCCCAAATTTTTTTTCTATTTTTTGTATTCACCCAAATGTATTGTAAATACGTGTTTTAGATGTAAAATAATGTGAACTTAACGTTAAAAATATAAAAAGTATGATTAGTTTAATAGAAATGACTTAAGACGATATTTAGCGGAATTATCACCATTTTTTACCAAATTTTTTTTCAATTTTTTGTATTCACCCAAATGTATTGTAAAGACGTGTTTTAGATGTAAAATTATGTGAACATAACGATAAAAATATGAAAAGTATGATTAGTTCAATACAAATGACTTTAAACGATATTTAGCGGAATTATCACCATTTTTTTCCCAATTTTTTCCCAAATTTTTTTTCTATTTTTTGTATTCACCCAAATGTATTGTAAACACGTGTTTTAGATGTAAAATAATGTGAACTTAACGTTAAAAATATAAAAAGTATGATTAGTTAAATAGAAATGACTTAAGACGATATTTAGCGGATTCATCACCTGTATTTCAAAATTTTTTTACGACCTTTTATATTCACCCAAATGTATTGTAAATACGTGTTTTAGATGTAAAATAATGTGAACTTAACGATAAAAATATAAAAAGTATGATTAGTTCAATACAAATGACTTTAAACGATATTTAGCGGAATTATCACCATTTTTTACCAAATTTTTTTTCAATTTTTTGTATTCACCCAAATGTATTGTAAACTCGTGTTTTAGATGTAAAATAATGTGAACTTAACGATAAAAATATAAAAAGTATGATTAGTTCAATACAAATGACTTTAAACGATATTTAGCGGAATTATCACCATTTTTTACCAAATTTTTTTTCTATTTTTTTTCTATTTTTTGTATTCACCCAAATGTATTGTAAATACGTGTTTTAGATGTAAAATAATATGAACTTAACGATAAAAATATAAAAAGTATGATTAGTTCAATACAAATGACTTTAAACGATATTTAGCGGAATTATCACCATTTTTTACCAAATTTTTTTTCTATTTTTTTACGACCTTTTATATTCACCCAAATGTATTGTAAAGACGTGTTTTGGATGTAAAATAATGTGAACTTAACGTTAAAAATATAAAAAGTATGATTAGTTTAATAGAAATGACTTAAGACGATATTTAGCGGATTCATCACCTGTATTTCAAAATTTTTTTACGACCTTTTATATTCACCCAAATGTATTGTAAAGAAGTGTTTTAGATGTAAAATTATGTGAACTTAACGATAAAAATATAAAAAGTATGTTTAGTTCAATACAAATGACTTTAAACGATATTTAGCGGAATTATCACCATTTTTTTCCCAATTTTTTCCCAAATTTTTTTTCTATTTTTTGTATTCACCCAAATGTATTGTAAACACGTGTTTTAGATGTAAAATAATGTGAACTTAACGTTAAAAATATAAAAAGTATGATTAGTTAAATAGAAATGACTTAAGACGATATTTAGCGGATTCATCACCTGTATTTCAAAATTTTTTTACGACCTTTTATATTCACCCAAATGTATTGTAAATACGTGTTTTAGATGTAAAATAATGTGAACTTAACGATAAAAATATAAAAAGTATGATTAGTTCAATACAAATGACTTTAAACGATATTTAGCGGAATTATTACCATTTTTTAGCAAATTTTTTTTCTATTTTTTGTATTCACCCAAATGTATTGTAAATACGTGTTTTAGATGTAAAATAATGTGAACTTAACGATAAAAATATAAAAAGTATGATTAGTTCAATACAAATGACTTTAAACGATATTTAGCGGAATTATCACCATTTTTTACCAAATTTTTTCCCAAATTTTTTTTCTATTTTTTGTATTCACCCAAATGTATTGTAAATACGTGTTTTAGATGTAAAATAATGTGAACTTAACGTTAAAAATATAAAAAGTATGATTAGTTTAATAGAAATGACTTAAGACGATATTTAGCGGAATTATCACCATTTTTTACCAAATTTTTTTTCAATTTTTTGTATTCACCCAAATGTATTGTAAAGACGTGTTTTAGATGTAAAATTATGTGAACATAACGATAAAAATATGAAAAGTATGATTAGTTCAATACAAATGACTTTAAACGATATTTAGCGGAATTATCACCATTTTTTACCAAATTTTTTTTCTATTTTTTGTATTCACCCAAATGTATTGTAAACACGTGTTTTAGATGTAAAATAATGTGAACTTAACGTTAAAAATATAAAAAGTATGATTAGTTTAATAGAAATGACTTACGACGATATTTAGCGGATCCATCACCCGTATTTCAAAATTTTTTTACGACCTTTTATATTCACCCAAATGTATTGTAAAGACGTGTTTTAGATGTAAAATTATGTGAACTTAACGATAAAAATATGAAAAGTATGATTAGTTCAATACAAATGACTTAAAACGATATTTAGCGGAATTATCACCATTTTTTACCAAATTTTTTTTCTATTTTTTGTATTCACCCAAATGTATTGTAAACACGTGTTTTAGATGTAAAATAATGTGAACTTAACGTTAAAAATATAAAAAGTATGATTAGTTTAATAGAAATGACTTAAGACGATATTTAGCGGATCCATCACAAGTATTTCAAAATTTTTTTACGACCTTTTATATTCACCCAAATGTATTGTAAAGACGTGTTTTAGATGTAATATTTTGTGAACTTAACGATAAAAATATAAAAAGTATGATTAGTTCAATACAAATGACTTTAAACGATATTTAGCGGAATTATCACCATTTTTTACCAAATTTTTTCCCAAATTTTTTTTCTATTTTTTGTATTCACCCAAATGTATTGTAAATACGTGTTTTAGATGTAAAATAATGTGAACTTAACGATAAAAATATAAAAAGTATGATTAGTTCAATACAAATGACTTTAAACGATATTTAGCGGAATTATCACCATTTTTTACCAAATTTTTTTTCAATTTTTTGTATTCACCCAAATGTATTGTAAACACGTGTTTTAGATGTAAAATAATGTGAACTTAACGTTAAAAATATAAAAAGTATGATTAGTTTAATAGAAATGACTTAAGACGATATTTAGCGGATTCATCACCTGTATTTCAAAATTTTTTTACGACCTTTTATATTCACCCAAATGTATTGTAAAGACGTGTTTTAGATGTAAAATAATGTGAACTTAACGATAAAAATATAAAAAGTATGATTAGTTCAATACAAATGAATTTAAACGATATTTAGCGGAATTATCACCATTTTTTACCAAATTTTTTCCCAAATTTTTTTTCTATTTTTTGTATTCACCCAAATGTATTGTAAATACGTGTTTTAGATGTAAAATAATGTGAACTTAACGATAAAAATATAAAAAGTATGATTAGTTCAATACAAATGTCTTTAAACGATATTTAGCGGAATTATCACCATATTTTACCAAATTTTTTCCCAAATTTTTTTTCTATTTTTTGTATTCACCCAAATGTATTGTAAATACGTGTTTTAGATGTAAAATAATGTGAACTTAACGATAAAAATATAAAAAGTATGATTAGTTCAATACAAATGACTTTAAACGATATTTAGCGGAATTATCACCATTTTTTACCAAATTTTTTTTCAATTTTTTGTATTCACCCAAATGTATTGTAAACACGTGTTTTAGATGTAAAATAATGTGAACTTAACGTTAAAAATATAAAAAGTATGATTAGTTTAATAGAAATGACTTAAGACGATATTTAGCGGATTCATCACCTGTATTTCAAAATTTTTTTACGACCTTTTATATTCACCCAAATGTATTGTAAAGACGTGTTTTAGATGTAAAATAATGTGAACTTAACGATAAAAATATAAAAAGTATGATTAGTTCAATACAAATGACTTTAAACGATATTTAGCGGAATTATTACCATTTTTTACCAAATTTTTTCCCAAATTTTTTTTCTATTTTTTGTACTCACCCAAATGTATTGTAAATACGTGTTTTAGATGTAAAATAATGTGAACTTAACGATAAAAATATAAAAAGTATGATTAGTTCAATACAAATGACTTTAAACGATATTTAGCGGAATTATCACCATTTTTTACCAAATTTTTTTTCTATTTTTTTTCTATTTTTTGTATTCACCCAAATGTATTGTAAATACGTGTTTTAGATGTAAAATAATATGAACTTAACGATAAAAATATAAAAAGTATGATTAGTTCAATACAAATGACTTTAAACGATATTTAGCGGAATTATCACCATTTTTTACCAAATTTTTTTTCTATTTTTTGTATTCACCCAAATGTATTGTAAATACGTGTTTTAGATGTAAAATAATGTGAACTTAACGTTAAAAATATAAAAAGTATGATTAGTTTAATAGAAATGACTTAAGACGATATTTAGCGGATTCATCACCCGTATTTCAAAATTTTTTTACGACCTTTTATATTCACCCAAATGTATTGTAAAGACGTGTTTTAGATGTAAAATAATGTGAACTTAACGTTAAAAATATAAAAAGTATGATTAGTTTAATAGAAATGACTTAAGACGATATTTAGCGGATTCATCACCCGTATTTCAAAATTTTTTTACGACCTTTTATATTCACCCAAATGTATTGTAAAGACGTGTTTTAGATGTAAAATTATGTGAACTTAACGATAAAAATATAAAAAGTATGATTAGTTCAATACAAATGTCTTTAAACGATATTTAGCGGAATTATCACCATTTTTTACCCAATTTTTTCCCAAATTTTTTTTCTATTTTTTGTATTCACCCAAATGTATTGTAAATACGTGTTTTAGATGTAAAATAATGTGAACTTAACGATAAAAATATAAAAAGTATGATTAGTTCAATACAAATGACTTTAAACGATATTTAGCGGAATTATCACCATTTTTTACCAAATTTTTTTTCAATTTTTTGTATTCACCCAAATGTATTGTAAACTCTTGTTTTAGATGTAAAATAATGTGAACTTAACGTTAAAAATATAAAAAGTATGATTAGTTTAATAGAAATGACTTAAGACGATATTTAGCGGATTCATCACCTGTATTTCAAAATTTTTTTACGACCTTTTATATTCACCCAAATGTATTGTAAAGACGTGTTTTAGATGTAAAATTATGTGAACTTAACGATAAAAATATAAAAAGTATGATTAGTTCAATACAAATGACTTTAAACGATATTTAGCGGAATTATCACCATTTTTTACCCAATTTTTTCCCAAATTTTTTTTCTATTTTTTGTATTCACCCAAATGTATTGTAAATACGTGTTTTAGATGTAAAATAATGTGAACTTAACGATAAAAATATAAAAAGTATGATTAGTTCAATACAAATGACTTTAAACGATATTTAGCGGAATTATCACCATTTTTTACCAAATTTTTTCCCAAATTTTTTTTCTATTTTTTGTATTCACCCAAATGTATTGTAAATACGTGTTTTAGATGTAAAATAATGTGAACTTAACGATAAAAATATAAAAAGTATGACTAGTTCAATACAAATGACTTTAAACGATATTTAGCGGAATTATCACCATTTTTTACCAAATTTTTTTTCAATTTTTTGTATTCACCCAAATGTATTGTAAACTCGTGTTTTAGATGTAAAATAATGTGAACTTAACGATAAAAATATAAAAAGTATGATTAGTTCAATACAAATGACTTTAAACGATATTTAGCGGAATTATCACCATTTTTTACCAAATTTTTTTTCTATTTTTTTTCTATTTTTTGTATTCACCCAAATGTATTGTAAATACGTGTTTTAGATGTAAAATAATATGAACTTAACGATAAAAATATAAAAAGTATGATTAGTTCAATACAAATGACTTTAAACGATATTTAGCGGAATTATCACCATTTTTTACCAAATTTTTTTTCTATTTTTTTACGACCTTTTATATTCACCCAAATGTATTGTAAAGACGTGTTTTGGATGTAAAATAATGTGAACTTAACGTTAAAAATATAAAAAGTATGATTAGTTTAATAGAAATGACTTAAGACGATATTTAGCGGATTCATCACCTGTATTTCAAAATTTTTTTACGACCTTTTATATTCACCCAAATGTATTGTAAAGAAGTGTTTTAGATGTAAAATTATGTGAACTTAACGATAAAAATATAAAAAGTATGATTAGTTCAATACAAATGACTTTAAACGATATTTAGCGGAATTATCACCATTTTTTTCCCAATTTTTTCCCAAATTTTTTTTCTATTTTTTGTATTCACCCAAATGTATTGTAAACACGTGTTTTAGATGTAAAATAATGTGAACTTAACGTTAAAAATATAAAAAGTATGATTAGTTAAATAGAAATGACTTAAGACGATATTTAGCGGATTCATCACCTGTATTTCAAAATTTTTTTACGACCTTTTATATTCACCCAAATGTATTGTAAATACGTGTTTTAGATGTAAAATAATGTGAACTTAACGATAAAAATATAAAAAGTATGATTAGTTCAATACAAATGACTTTAAACGATATTTAGCGGAATTATTACCATTTTTTAGCAAATTTTTTTTCTATTTTTTGTATTCACCCAAATGTATTGTAAATACGTGTTTTAGATGTAAAATAATGTGAACTTAACGATAAAAATATAAAAAGTATGATTAGTTCAATACAAATGACTTTAAACGATATTTAGCGGAATTATCACCATTTTTTACCAAATTTTTTCCCAAATTTATTTTCTATTTTTTGTATTCACCCAAATGTATTGTAAATACGTGTTTTAGATGTAAAATAATGTGAACTTAACGTTAAAAATATAAAAAGTATGATTAGTTTAATAGAAATGACTTAAGACGATATTTAGCGGAATTATCACCATTTTTTACCAAATTTTTTTTCAATTTTTTGTATTCACCCAAATGTATTGTAAAGACGTGTTTTAGATGTAAAATTATGTGAACATAACGATAAAAATATGAAAAGTATGATTAGTTCAATACAAATGACTTTAAACGATATTTAGCGGAATTATCACCATTTTTTACCAAATTTTTTTTCTATTTTTTGTATTCACCCAAATGTATTGTAAACACGTGTTTTAGATGTAAAATAATGTGAACTTAACGTTAAAAATATAAAAAGTATGATTAGTTTAATAGAAATGACTTACGACGATATTTAGCGGATCCATCACCCGTATTTCAAAATTTTTTTACGACCTTTTATATTCACCCAAATGTATTGTAAAGACGTGTTTTAGATGTAAAATTATGTGAACTTAACGATAAAAATATGAAAAGTATGATTAGTTCAATACAAATGACTTAAAACGATATTTAGCGGAATTATCACCATTTTTTACCAAATTTTTTTTCTATTTTTTGTATTCACCCAAATGTATTGTAAACACGTGTTTTAGATGTAAAATAATGTGAACTTAACGTTAAAAATATAAAAAGTATGATTAGTTTAATAGAAATGACTTAAGACGATATTTAGCGGATCCATCACAAGTATTTCAAAATTTTTTTACGACCTTTTATATTCACCCAAATGTATTGTAAAGACGTGTTTTAGATGTAATATTTTGTGAACTTAACGATAAAAATATAAAAAGTATGATTAGTTCAATACAAATGACTTTAAACGATATTTAGCGGAATTATCACCATTTTTTACCAAATTTTTTCCCAAATTTTTTTTCTATTTTTTGTATTCACCCAAATGTATTGTAAATACGTGTTTTAGATGTAAAATAATGTGAACTTAACGATAAAAATATAAAAAGTATGATTAGTTCAATACAAATGACTTTAAACGATATTTAGCGGAATTATCACCATTTTTTACCAAATTTTTTTTCAATTTTTTGTATTCACCCAAATGTATTGTAAACACGTGTTTTAGATGTAAAATAATGTGAACTTAACGTTAAAAATATAAAAAGTATGATTAGTTTAATAGAAATGACTTAAGACGATATTTAGCGGATTCATCACCTGTATTTCAAAATTTTTTTACGACCTTTTATATTCACCCAAATGTATTGTAAAGACGTGTTTTAGATGTAAAATAATGTGAACTTAACGATAAAAATATAAAAAGTATGATTAGTTCAATACAAATGAATTTAAACGATATTTAGCGGAATTATCACCATTTTTTACCAAATTTTTTCCCAAATTTTTTTTCTATTTTTTGTATTCACCCAAATGTATTGTAAATACGTGTTTTAGATGTAAAATAATGTGAACTTAACGATAAAAATATAAAAAGTATGATTAGTTCAATACAAATGACTTTAAACGATATTTAGCGGAATTATCACCATTTTTTACCAAATTTTTTTTCTATTTTTTGTATTCACCCAAATGTATTGTAAACTCGTGTTTTAGATGTAAAATAATGTGAACTTAACGTTAAAAATATAAAAAGTATGATTAGTTCAATACAAATGACTTTAAACGATATTTAGCGGAATTATCACCATTTTTTACCAAATTTTTTTTCTATTTTTTGTATTCACCCAAATGTATTGTAAACACGTGTTTTAGATGTAAAATAATGTGAACTTAACGTTAAAAATATAAAAAGTATGATTAGTTTAATAGAAATGACTTACGACGATATTTAGCGGATCCATCACCCGTATTTCAAAATTTTTTTACGACCTTTTATATTCACCCAAATGTATTGTAAAGACGTGTTTTAGATGTAAAATTATGTGAACTTAACGATAAAAATATGAAAAGTATGATTAGTTCAATACAAATGACTTAAAACGATATTTAGCGGAATTATCACCATTTTTTACCAAATTTTTTTTCTATTTTTTGTATTCACCCAAATGTATTGTAAACACGTGTTTTAGATGTAAAATAATGTGAACTTAACGTTAAAAATATAAAAAGTATGATTAGTTTAATAGAAATGACTTAAGACGATATTTAGCGGATCCATCACAAGTATTTCAAAATTTTTTTACGACCTTTTATATTCACCCAAATGTATTGTAAAGACGTGTTTTAGATGTAATATTTTGTGAACTTAACGATAAAAATATAAAAAGTATGATTAGTTCAATACAAATGACTTTAAACGATATTTAGCGGAATTATCACCATTTTTTACCAAATTTTTTCCCAAATTTTTTTTCTATTTTTTGTATTCACCCAAATGTATTGTAAATACGTGTTTTAGATGTAAAATAATGTGAACTTAACGATAAAAATATAAAAAGTATGATTAGTTCAATACAAATGACTTTAAACGATATTTAGCGGAATTATCACCATTTTTTACCAAATTTTTTTTCAATTTTTTGTATTCACCCAAATGTATTGTAAACACGTGTTTTAGATGTAAAATAATGTGAACTTAACGTTAAAAATATAAAAAGTATGATTAGTTTAATAGAAATGACTTAAGACGATATTTAGCGGATTCATCACCTGTATTTCAAAATTTTTTTACGACCTTTTATATTCACCCAAATGTATTGTAAAGACGTGTTTTAGATGTAAAATAATGTGAACTTAACGATAAAAATATAAAAAGTATGATTAGTTCAATACAAATGAATTTAAACGATATTTAGCGGAATTATCACCATTTTTTACCAAATTTTTTCCCAAATTTTTTTTCTATTTTTTGTATTCACCCAAATGTATTGTAAATACGTGTTTTAGATGTAAAATAATGTGAACTTAACGATAAAAATATAAAAAGTATGATTAGTTCAATACAAATGACTTTAAACGATATTTAGCGGAATTATCACCATTTTTTACCAAATTTTTTTTCTATTTTTTGTATTCACCCAAATGTATTGTAAACACGTGTTTTAGATGTAAAATAATGTGAACTTAACGTTAAAAATATAAAAAGTATGATTAGTTCAATACAAATGACTTTAAACGATATTTAGCGGAATTATCACCATTTTTTACCAAATTTTTTTTCTATTTTTTGTATTCACCCAAATGTATTGTAAACTCGTGTTTTAGATGTAAAATTATGTGAACTTAACGTTAAAAATATAAAAAGTATGATTAGTTTAATAGAAATGACTTAAGACGATATTTAGCGGATTCATCACCTGTATTTCAAAATTTTTTTACGACCTTTTATATTCACCCAAATGTATTGTAAAGACGTGTTTTAGATGTAAAATTATGTGAACTTAACGATAAAAATATAAAAAGTATGATTAGTTCAATACAAATGACTTTAAACGATATTTAGCGGAATTATTACCATTTTTTACCAAATTTTTTTTCTATTTTTTGTATTCACCCAAATGTATTGTAAATACGTGTTTTAGATGTAAAATAATGTGAACTTAACGATAAAAATATAAAAAGTATGATTAGTTCAATACAAATGACATTAAACGATATTTAGCGGAATTATCTCCATTTTTTACCAAATTTTTTCCCAAATTTTTTTTCTATTTTTTGTATTCACCCAAATGTATTGTAAATACGTATTTTAGATGTAAAATAATGTGAACTTAACGATAAAAATATAAAAAGTATGATTAGTTCAATACAAATGACTTTAAACGATATTTAGCGGAATTATCACCATTTTTTACCAAATTTTTTCCCAAATTTTTTTTCTATTTTTTGTATTCACCCAAATGTATTGTAAAGACGTGTTTTAGATGTAAAATTATGTGAACTTAACGATAAAAATATAAAAAGTATGATTAGTTCAATACAAATGACTTTAAACGATATTTAGCGGAATTATCACCATTTTTTACCCAATTTTTTCCCAAATTTTTTTTCTATTTTTTGTATTCACCCAAATGTATTGTAAATACGTGTTTTAGATGTAAAATAATGTGAACTTAACGTTAAAAATATAAAAAGTATGATTAGTTTAATAGAAATGACTTAAGACGATATTTAGCGGAATTATCACCATTTTTTACCAAATTTTTTTTCTATTTTTTGTATTCACCCAAATGTATTGTAAACACGTTTTTTAGATGTAAAATAATGTGAACTTAACGTTAAAAATATAAAAAGTATGATTAGTTTAATAGAAATGACTTAAGACGATATTTAGCGGAATTATCACCATTTTTTACCAAATTTTTTTTCTATTTTTTTTCTATTTTTTGTATTCACCCAAATGTATTGTAAATACGTGTTTTAGATGTAAAATAATATGAACTTAACGATAAAAATATAAAAAGTATGATTAGTTCAATACAAATGACTTTAAACGATATTTAGCGGAATTATCACCATTTTTTACCAAATTTTTTTTCTATTTTTTTTCTATTTTTTGTATTCACCCAAATGTATTGTAAATACGTGTTTTAGATGTAAAATAATATGAACTTAACGATAAAAATATAAAAAGTATGATTAGTTCAATACAAATGACTTTAAACGATATTTAGCGGAATTATCACCATTTTTTACCAAATTTTTTTTCTATTTTTTTACGACCTTTTATATTCACCCAAATGTATTGTAAAGACGTGTTTTAGATGTAAAATAATGTGAACCTAACGTTAAAAATATAAAAAGTATGATTAGTTTAATAGAAATGACTTAAGACGATATTTAGCGGATTCATCACCTGTATTTCAAAATTTTTTTACGACCTTTTATATTCACCCAAATGTATTGTAAAGAAGTGTTTTAGATGTAAAATTATGTGAACTTAACGATAAAAATATAAAAAGTATGATTAGTTCAATACAAATGACTTTAAACGATATTTAGCGGAATTATCACCATTTTTTTCCCAATTTTTTCCCAAATTTTTTTTCTATTTTTTGTATTCACCCAAATGTATTGTAAACACGTGTTTTAGATGTAAAATAATGTGAACTTAACGTTAAAAATATAAAAAGTATGATTAGTTAAATAGAAATGACTTTAAACGATATTTAGCGGAATTATTACCATTTTTTACCAAATTTTTTTTCTATTTTTTGTATTCACCCAAATGTATTGTAAATACGTGTTTTAGATGTAAAATTATGTGAACTTAACGATAAAAATATAAAAAGTATGATTAGTTCAATACAAATGACTTTAAACGATATTTAGCGGAATTATCACCATTTTTTACCCAATTTTTTCCCAAATTTTTTTTCTATTTTTTGTTTTCACCCAAATGTATTGTAAATACGTGTTTTAGATGTAAAATAATGTGAACTGAACGTTAAAAATATAAAAAGTATGATTAGTTTAATAGAAATGACTTAAGACGATATTTAGCGGATTCATCACCTGTAATTCAAAATTTTTTTACGACCTTTTATATTCACCCAAATGTATTGTAAAGACGTGTTTTAGATGTAAAATTATGTGAACTTAACGATAAAAATATAAAAAGTATGATTAGTTCAATATAAATGTCTTTAAACGATATTTAGCGGAATTATCACCATTTTTTACCCAATTTTTTCCCAAATTTTTTTACTATTTTTTGTATTCACCCAAATGTATTGTAAATACGTGTTTTAGATGTAAAATAATTTGAACATAACGATAAAAATATGAAAAGTATGATTAGTTCAATACAAATGACTTTAAACGATATTTAGCGGAATTATCACCATTTTTTACCAAATTTTTTTTCTATTTTTTGTTTTCACCCAAATGTATTGTAAACACGTGTTTTAGATGTAAAATAATGTGAACTTAACGTTAAAAATATAAAAAGTATGATTAGTTTAATAGAAATGACTTACGACGATATTTAGCGGATCCATCACCCGTATTTCAAAATTTTTTTACGACCTTTTATATTCACCCAAATGTATTGTAAAGACGTGTTTTAGATGTAAAATTATGTGAACTTAACGATAAAAATATAAAAAGTATGATTAGTTCAATACAAATGACTTTAAACGATATTTAGCGGAATTATCACCATTTTTTACCAAATTTTTTCCCAAATTTTTTTTCTATTTTTTGTATTCACCCAAATGTATTGTAAATACGTGTTTTAGATGTAAAATAATGTGAACTTAACGATAAAAATATAAAAAGTATGATTAGTTCAATACAAATGACTTTAAACGATATTTAGCGGAATTATCACCATTTTTTACCAAATTTTTTTTCAATTTTTTGTATTCACCCAAATGTATTGTAAACACGTGTTTTAGATGTAAAATAATGTGAACTTAACGTTAAAAATATAAAAAGTATGATTAGTTTAATAGAAATGACTTAAGACGATATTTAGCGGATCCATCACCCGTATTTCAAAATTTTTTTACGACCTTTTATATTCACCCAAATGTATTGTAAAGACGTGTTTTAGATGTAAAATTATGTGAACTTAACGATAAAAATATAAAAAGTATGATTAGTTCAATACAAATGACTTTAAACGATATTTAGCGGAATTATCACCATTTTTTACCCAATTTTTTCCCAAATTTTTTTTCTATTTTTTGTATTCACCCAAATGTATTGTAAATACGTGTTTTAGATGTAAAATAATGTGAACTTAACGATAAAAATATGAAAAGTATGATTAGTTCAATACAAATGACTTTAAACGATATTTAGCGGAATTATCACCATTTTTTACCAAATTTTTTTTCTATTTTTTGTATTCACCCAAATGTATTGTAAACACGTGTTTTAGATGTAAAATAATGTGAACTTAACGTTAAAAATATAAAAAGTATGATTAGTTTAATAGAAATGACTTACGACGATATTTAGCGGATCCATCACCCGTATTTCAAAATTTTTTTACGACCTTTTATATTCACCCAAATGTATTGTAAAGACGTGTTTTAGATGTAAAATTATGTGAACTTAACGATAAAAATATAAAAAGTATGATTAGTTCAATACAAATGACTTTAAACGATATTTAGCGGAATTATCACCATTTTTTACCAAATTTTTTCCCAAATTTTTTTTCTATTTTTTGTATTCACCCAAATGTATTGTAAATACGTGTTTTAGATGTAAAATAATGTGAACTTAACGATAAAAATATAAAAAGTATGATTAGTTCAATACAAATGACTTTAAACGATATTTAGCGGAATTATCACCATTTTTTACCAAATTTTTTCCCAAATTTTTTTTCTATTTTTTGTATTCACCCAAATGTATTGTAAATACGTGTTTTAGATGTAAAATAATGTGAACTTAACGATAAAAATATAAAAAGTATGATTAGTTCAATACAAATGACTTTAAACGATATTTAGCGGAATTATCACCATTTTTTACCAAATTTTTTTTCTATTTTTTGTATTCACCCAAATGTATTGTAAACTCGTGTTTTAGATGTAAAATTATGTGAACTTAACGTTAAAAATATAAAAAGTATGATTAGTTTAATAGAAATGACTTAAGACGATATTTAGCGGATTCATCACCTGTATTTCAAAATTTTTTTACGACCTTTTATATTCACCCAAATGTATTGTAAAGACGTGTTTTAGATGTAAAATTATGTGAACTTAACGATAAAAATATAAAAAGTATGATTAGTTCAATACAAATGACTTTAAACGATATTTAGCGGAATTATTACCATTTTTTACCAAATTTTTTTTCTATTTTTTGTATTCACCCAAATGTATTGTAAATACGTGTTTTAGATGTAAAATAATGTGAACTTAACGATAAAAATATAAAAAGTATGATTAGTTCAATACAAATGACATTAAACGATATTTAGCGGAATTATCTCCATTTTTTACCAAATTTTTTCCCAAATTTTTTTTCTATTTTTTGTATTCACCCAAATGTATTGTAAATACGTATTTTAGATGTAAAATAATGTGAACTTAACGATAAAAATATAAAAAGTATGATTAGTTCAATACAAATGACTTTAAACGATATTTAGCGGAATTATCACCATTTTTTACCAAATTTTTTCCCAAATTTTTTTTCTATTTTTTGTATTCACCCAAATGTATTGTAAAGACGTGTTTTAGATGTAAAATTATGTGAACTTAACGATAAAAATATAAAAAGTATGATTAGTTCAATACAAATGACTTTAAACGATATTTAGCGGAATTATCACCATTTTTTCCCAATTTTTTCCCAAATTTTTTTTCTATTTTTTGTATTCACCCAAATGTATTGTAAATACGTGTTTTAGATGTAAAATAATGTGAACTTAACGTTAAAAATATAAAAAGTATGATTAGTTTAATAGAAATGACTTAAGACGATATTTAGCGGAATTATCACCATTTTTTACCAAATTTTTTTTCTATTTTTTGTATTCACCCAAATGTATTGTAAACACGTTTTTAAGATGTAAAATAATGTGAACTTAACGTTAAAAATATAAAAAGTATGATTAGTTTAATAGAAATGACTTAAGACGATATTTAGCGGATTCATCACCTGTATTTCAAAATTTTTTTACGACCTTTTATATTCACCCAAATGTATTGTAAAGACGTGTTTTAGATGTAAAATTATGTGAACTTAACGATAAAAATATAAAAAGTATGATTAGTTCAATATAAATGTCTTTAAACGATATTTAGCGGAATTATCACCATTTTTTACCCAATTTTTTCCCAAATTTTTTTACTATTTTTTGTATTCACCCAAATGTATTGTAAATACGTGTTTTAGATGTAAAATAATGTGAACTTAACGTTAAAAATATAAAAAGTATGATTAGTTTAATAGAAATGACTTACGACGATATTTAGCGGATCCATCACCCGTATTTCAAAATTTTTTTACGACCTTTTATATTCACCCAAATGTATTGTAAAGACGTGTTTTAGATGTAAAATTATGTGAACTTAACGATAAAAATATAAAAAGTATGATTAGTTCAATACAAATGACTTTAAACGATATTTAGCGGAATTATCACCATTTTTTACCAAATTTTTTCCCAAATTTTTTTTCTATTTTTTGTATTCACCCAAATGTATTGTAAATACGTGTTTTAGATGTAAAATAATGTGAACTTAACGATAAAAATATAAAAAGTATGATTAGTTCAATACAAATGACTTTAAACGATATTTAGCGGAATTATCACCATTTTTTACCAAATTTTTTTTCAATTTTTTGTATTCACCCAAATGTATTGTAAACACGTGTTTTAGATGTAAAATAATGTGAACTTAACGTTAAAAATATAAAAAGTATGATTAGTTTAATAGAAATGACTTAAGACGATATTTAGCGGATCCATCACCCGTATTTCAAAATTTTTTTACGACCTTTTATATTCACCCAAATGTATTGTAAAGACGTGTTTTAGATGTAAAATTATGTGAACTTAACGATAAAAATATAAAAAGTATGATTAGTTCAATACAAATGACTTTAAACGATATTTAGCGGAATTATCACCATTTTTTACCCAATTTTTTCCCAAATTTTTTTTCTATTTTTTGTATTCACCCAAATGTATTGTAAATACGTGTTTTAGATGTAAAATAATGTGAACTTAACGTTAAAAATATAAAAAGTATGATTAGTTTAATAGAAATGACTTAAGACGATATTTAGCGGAATTATCACCATTTTTTACCAAATTTTTTTTCTATTTTTTGTATTCACCCAAATGTATTGTAAACACGTTTTTTAGATGTAAAATAATGTGAACTTAACGTTAAAAATATAAAAAGTATGATTAGTTTAATAGAAATGACTTAAGACGATATTTAGCGGATTCATCACCCGTATTTCAAAATTTTTTTACGACCTTTTATATTCACCCAAATGTATTGTAAAGACGTGTTTTAGATGTAAAATAATGTGAACTTAACGATAAAAATATGAAAAGAATGATTAGTTCAATACAAATGACTTTAAACGATATTTAGCGGAATTATCACCATTTTTTACCAAATTTTTTTTCTATTTTTTGTATTCACCCAAATGTATTGTAAACACGTGTTTAAGATGTAAAATAATGTGAACTTAACGTTAAAAATATAAAAAGTATGATTAGTTTAATAGAAATGACTTAAGACGATATTTAGCGGATCCATCACCCGTATTTCAAAATTTTTTTACGACCTTTTATATTCACCCAAATGTATTGTAAAGACGTGTTTTAGATGTAAAATTTTGTGAACTTAACGATAAAAATATAAAAAGTATGATTAGTTCAATACAAATGACTTTAAACGATATTTAGCGGAATTATCACCATTTTTTACCCAATTTTTTTCCAAATTTTTTTTCTATTTTTTGTATTCACCCAAATGTATTGTAAATACGTGTTTTAGATGTAAAATAATGTGAACATAACGATACAAATATGAAAAGTATGATTAGTTCAATACAAATGACTTTAAACGATATTTAGCGGAATTATCACCATTTTTTACCAAATTTTTTTTCTATTTTTTGTATTCACCCAAATGTATTGTAAACACGTGTTTTAGATGTAAAATAATGTGAACTTAACGTTAAAAATATAAAAAGTATGATTAGTTTAATAGAAATGACTTAAGACGATATTTAGCGGATTCATCACCCGTATTTCAAAATTTTTTTACGACCTTTTATATTCACCCAAATGTATTGTAAAGACGTGTTTTAGATGTAAAATAATGTGAACTTAACGATAAAAATATGAAAAGAATGATTAGTTCAATACAAATGACTTTAAACGATATTTAGCGGAATTATCACCATTTTTTACCAAATTTTTTTTCTATTTTTTGTATTCACCCAAATGTATTGTAAACACGTGTTTTAGATGTAAAATAATGTGAACTTAACGTTAAAAATATAAAAAATATGATTAGTTTAATAGAAATGACTTAAGACGATATTTAGCGGATCCATCACCCGTATTTCAAAATTTTTTTACGACCTTTTATATTCACCCAAATGTATTGTAAAGACGTGTTTTAGATGTAAAATTTTGTGAACTTAACGATAAAAATATAAAAAGTATGATTAGTTCAATACAAATGACTTTAAACGATATTTAGCGGAATTATCACCATTTTTTACCCAATTTTTTCCCAAATTTTTTTTCTATTTTTTGTATTCACCCAAATGTATTGTAAATACGTGTTTTAGATGTAAAATAATGTGAACATAACGATACAAATATGAAAAGTATGATTAGTTCAATACAAATGACTTTAAACGATATTTAGCGGAATTATCACCATTTTTTACCAAATTTTTTTTCTATTTTTTGTATTCACCCAAATGTATTGTAAACACGTGTTTTAGATGTAAAATAATGTGAACTTAACGTTAAAAATATAAAAAGTATGATTAGTTTAATAGAAATGACTTAAGACGATATTTAGCGGATTCATCACCCGTATTTCAAAATTTTTTTACGACCTTTTATATTCACCCAAATGTATTGTAAAGACGTGTGTTAGATGTAAAATTATGTGAACTTAACGATAAAAATATAAAAAGTATGATTAGTTCAATACAAATGTCTTTAAACGATATTTAGCGGAATTATCACCATTTTTTACCCAATTTTTTCCCAAATTTTTTTTCTATTTTTTGTATTCACCCAAATGTATTGTAAATACGTGTTTTAGATGTAAAATAATGTGAACTTAACGATAAAAATATGAAAAGAATGATTAGTTCAATACAAATGACTTTAAACGATATTTAGCGGAATTATCACCATTTTTTACCAAATTTTTTTTCTATTTTTTGTATTCACCCAAATGTATTGTAAACACGTGTTTTAGATGTAAAATAATGTGAACTTAACGTTAAAAATATAAAAAGTATGATTAGTTTAATAGAAATGACTTAAGACGATATTTAGCGGATCCATCACCCGTATTTCAAAATTTTTTTACGACCTTTTATATTCACCCAAATGTATTGTAAAGACGTGTTTTAGATGTAAAATTATGTGAACTTAACGATAAAAATATAAAAAGTATGATTAGTTCAATACAAATGACTTTAAACGATATTTAGCGGAATTATCACCATTTTTTACCCAATTTTTTCCCAAATTTTTTTTCTATTTTTTGTATTCACCCAAATGTATTGTAAATACGTGTTTTAGATGTAAAATAATGTGAACTTAACGTTAAAAATATAAAAAGTATGATTAGTTTAATAGAAATGACTTAAGACGATATTTAGCGAAATTATCACCATTTTTTACCAAATTTTTTTTCTATTTTTTGTATTCACCCAAATGTATTGTAAACACGTTTTTTAGATGTAAAATAATGTGAACTTAACGTTAAAAATATAAAAAGTATGATTAGTTTAATAGAAATGACTTAAGACGATATTTAGCGGATTCATCACCCGTATTTCAAAATTTTTTTACGACCTTTTATATTCACCCAAATGTATTGTAAATACGTGTTTTAGATGTAAAATAATGTGAACTTAACGATAAAAATATGAAAAGAATGATTAGTTCAATACAAATGACTTTAAACGATATTTAGCGGAATTATCACCATTTTTTACCAAATTTTTTTTCTATTTTTTGTATTCACCCAAATGTATTGTAAACACGTGTTTTAGATGTAAAATAATGTGAACTTAACGTTAAAAATATAAAAAGTATGATTAGTTTAATAGAAATGACTTAAGACGATATTTAGCGGATCCATCACCCGTATTTCAAAATTTTTTTACGACCTTTTATATTCACCCAAATGTATTGTAAAGACGTGTTTTAGATGTAAAATTTTGTGAACTTAACGATAAAAATATAAAAAGTATGATTAGTTCAATACAAATGACTTTAAACGATATTTAGCGGAATTATCACCATTTTTTACCAAATTTTTTCCCAAATTTTTTTTCTATTTTTTGTATTCACCCAAATGTATTGTAAATACGTGTTTTAGATGTAAAATAATGTGAACTTAACGTTAAAAATATAAAAAGTATGATTAGTTTAATAGAAATGACTTAAGACGATATTTAGCGGATCCATCACCCGTATTTCAAAATTTTTTTACGACCTTTTATATTCACCCAAATGTATTGTAAAGACGTGTTTTAGATGTAAAATTATGTGAACTTAACGATAAAAATATAAAAAGTATGATTAGTTCAATACAAATGACTTTAAACGATATTTAGCGGAATTATCACCATTTTTTACCAAATTTTTTTTCTATTTTTTGTATTCACCCAAATGTATTGTAAACACGTGTTTTAGATGTAAAATAATGTGAACTTAACGTTAAAAATATAAAAAGTATGATTAGTTTAATAGAAATGACTTAAGACGATATTTAGCGGATTCATCACCCGTATTTCAAAATTTTTTTACGACCTTTTATATTCACCCAAATGTATTGTAAAGACGTGTTTTAGATGTAAAATTATGTGAACTTAACGATAAAAATATAAAAAGTATGATTAGTTCAATACAAATGTCTTTAAACGATATTTAGCGGAATTATCACCATTTTTTACCCAATTTTTTCCCAAATTTTTTTTCTATTTTTTGTATTCACCCAAATGTATTGTAAATACGTGTTTTAGATGTAAAATAATGTGAACTTAACGATAAAAATATGAAAAGTATGATTAGTTCAATACAAATGACTCTAAACGATATTTAGCGGAATTATCACCATTTTTTACCAAATTTTTTTTCTATTTTTTGTATTCACCCAAATGTATTGTAAACACGTGTTTTAGATGTAAAATAATGTGAACTTAACGTTAAAAATATAAAAAGTATGATTAGTTTAATAGAAATGACTTAAGACGATATTTAGCGGATCCATCACCCGTATTTCAAAATTTTTTTACGACCTTTTATATTCACCCAAATGTATTGTAAAGACGTGTTTTAGATGTAAAATTATGTGAACTTAACGTTAAAAATATAAAAAGTATGATTAGTTTAATAGAAATGACTTAAGACGATATTTAGCGGATCCATCACCCGTATTTCAAAATTTTTTTACGACCTTTTATATTCACCCAAATGTATTGTAAAGACGTGTTTTAGATGTAAAATTTTGTGAACTTAACGATAAAAATATAAAAAGTATGATTAGTTCAATACAAATGACTTTAAACGATATTTAGCGGAATTATCACCATTTTTTACCAAATTTTTTCCCAAATTTTTTTTCTATTTTTTGTATTCACCCAAATGTATTGTAAATACGTGTTTTAGATGTAAAATAATTTGAACATAACGATAAAAATATAAAAAGTATGATTAGTTCAATACAAATGACTTTAAACGATATTTAGCGGAATTATCACCATTTTTTACCAAATTTTTTTTCAATTTTTTGTATTCACCCAAATGTATTGTAAAGACGTGTTTTAGATGTAAAATTATGTGAACTTAACGATAAAAATATAAAAAGTATGATTAGTTCAATACAAATGTCTTTAAACGATATTTAGCGGAATTATCACCATTTTTTACCCAATTTTTTCCCAAATTTTTTTTCTATTTTTTGTATTCACCCAAATGTATTGTAAATACGTGTTTTAGATGTAAAATAATGTGAACATAACGATAAAAATATGAAAAGTATGATTAGTTCAATACAAATGACTTTAAACGATATTTAGCGGAATTATCACCATTTTTTACCAAATTTTTTTTCTATTTTTTGTATTCACCCAAATGTATTGTAAACACGTGTTTTAGATGTAAAATAATGTGAACTTAACGTTAAAAATATAAAAAGTATGATTAGTTTAATAGAAATGACTTAAGACGATATTTAGCGGATCCATCACCCGTATTTCAAAATTTTTTTACGACCTTTTATATTCACCCAAATGTATTGTAAAGACGTGTTTTAGATGTAAAATTATGTGAACTTAACGATAAAAATATAAAAAGTATGATTAGTTCAATACAAATGACTTTAAACGATATTTAGCGGAATTATCACCATTTTTTACCAAATTTTTTTTCTATTTTTTGTATTCACCCAAATGTATTGTAAACACGTGTTTTTGATGTAAAATAATGTGAACTTAACGTTAAAAATATAAAAAGTATGATTAGTTTAATAGAAATGACTTAAGACGATATTTAGCGAAATTATCACCATTTTTTACCAAATTTTTTTTCTATTTTTTGTATTCACCCAAATGTATTGTAAACACGTTTTTTAGATGTAAAATAATGTGAACTTAACGTTAAAAATATAAAAAGTATGATTAGTTTAATAGAAATGACTTAAGACGATATTTAGCGGATTCATCACCCGTATTTCAAAATTTTTTTACGACCTTTTATATTCACCCAAATGTATTGTAAATACGTGTTTTAGATGTAAAATAATGTGAACTTAACGATAAAAATATGAAAAGAATGATTAGTTCAATACAAATGACTTTAAACGATATTTAGCGGAATTATCACCATTTTTTACCAAATTTTTTTTCTATTTTTTGTATTCACCCAAATGTATTGTAAACACGTGTTTTAGATGTAAAATAATGTGAACTTAACGTTAAAAATATAAAAAGTATGATTAGTTTAATAGAAATGACTTAAGACGATATTTAGCGGATCCATCACCCGTATTTCAAAATTTTTTTACGACCTTTTATATTCACCCAAATGTATTGTAAAGACGTGTTTTAGATGTAAAATTTTGTGAACTTAACGATAAAAATATAAAAAGTATGATTAGTTCAATACAAATGACTTTAAACGATATTTAGCGGAATTATCACCATTTTTTACCAAATTTTTTCCCAAATTTTTTTTCTATTTTTTGTATTCACCCAAATGTATTGTAAATACGTGTTTTAGATGTAAAATAATGTGAACTTAACGTTAAAAATATAAAAAGTATGATTAGTTTAATAGAAATGACTTAAGACGATATTTAGCGGATCCATCACCCGTATTTCAAAATTTTTTTACGACCTTTTATATTCACCCAAATGTATTGTAAAGACGTGTTTTAGATGTAAAATTATGTGAACTTAACGATAAAAATATAAAAAGTATGATTAGTTCAATACAAATGACTTTAAACGATATTTAGCGGAATTATCACCATTTTTTACCAAATTTTTTTTCTATTTTTTGTATTCACCCAAATGTATTGTAAACACGTGTTTTAGATGTAAAATAATGTGAACTTAACGTTAAAAATATAAAAAGTATGATTAGTTTAATAGAAATGACTTAAGACGATATTTAGCGGATTCATCACCCGTATTTCAAAATTTTTTTACGACCTTTTATATTCACCCAAATGTATTGTAAAGACGTGTTTTAGATGTAAAATTATGTGAACTTAACGATAAAAATATAAAAAGTATGATTAGTTCAATACAAATGTCTTTAAACGATATTTAGCGGAATTATCACCATTTTTTACCCAATTTTTTCCCAAATTTTTTTTCTATTTTTTGTATTCACCCAAATGTATTGTAAATACGTGTTTTAGATGTAAAATAATGTGAACTTAACGATAAAAATATGAAAAGTATGATTAGTTCAATACAAATGACTCTAAACGATATTTAGCGGAATTATCACCATTTTTTACCAAATTTTTTTTCTATTTTTTGTATTCACCCAAATGTATTGTAAACACGTGTTTTAGATGTAAAATAATGTGAACTTAACGTTAAAAATATAAAAAGTATGATTAGTTTAATAGAAATGACTTAAGACGATATTTAGCGGATCCATCACCCGTATTTCAAAATTTTTTTACGACCTTTTATATTCACCCAAATGTATTGTAAAGACGTGTTTTAGATATAAAATTATGTGAACTTAACGTTAAAAATATAAAAAGTATGATTAGTTTAATAGAAATGACTTAAGACGATATTTAGCGGATCCATCACCCGTATTTCAAAATTTTTTTACGACCTTTTATATTCACCCAAATGTATTGTAAAGACGTGTTTTAGATGTAAAATTTTGTGAACTTAACGATAAAAATATAAAAAGTATGATTAGTTCAATACAAATGACTTTAAACGATATTTAGCGGAATTATCACCATTTTTTACCAAATTTTTTCCCAAATTTTTTTTCTATTTTTTGTATTCACCCAAATGTATTGTAAATACGTGTTTTAGATGTAAAATAATTTGAACATAACGATAAAAATATAAAAAGTATGATTAGTTCAATACAAATGACTTTAAACGATATTTAGCGGAATTATCACCATTTTTTACCAAATTTTTTTTCAATTTTTTGTATTCACCCAAATGTATTGTAAAGACGTGTTTTAGATGTAAAATTATGTGAACTTAACGATAAAAATATAAAAAGTATGATTAGTTCAATACAAATGTCTTTAAACGATATTTAGCGGAATTATCACCATTTTTTACCCAATTTTTTCCCAAATTTTTTTTCTATTTTTTGTATTCACCCAAATGTATTGTAAATACGTGTTTTAGATGTAAAATAATGTGAACATAACGATAAAAATATGAAAAGTATGATTAGTTCAATACAAATGACTTTAAACGATATTTAGCGGAATTATCACCATTTTTTACCAAATTTTTTTTCTATTTTTTGTATTCACCCAAATGTATTGTAAACACGTGTTTTAGATGTAAAATAATGTGAACTTAACGTTAAAAATATAAAAAGTATGATTAGTTTAATAGAAATGACTTAAGACGATATTTAGCGGATCCATCACCCGTATTTCAAAATTTTTTTACGACCTTTTATATTCACCCAAATGTATTGTAAAGACGTGTTTTAGATGTAAAATTATGTGAACTTAACGATAAAAATATAAAAAGTATGATTAGTTCAATACAAATGACTTTAAACGATATTTAGCGGAATTATCACCATTTTTTACCAAATTTTTTTTCTATTTTTTGTATTCACCCAAATGTATTGTAAACACGTGTTTTTGATGTAAAATAATGTGAACTTAACGTTAAAAATATAAAAAGTATGATTAGTTTAATAGAAATGACTTAAGACGATATTTAGCGGATTCATCACCCGTATTTCAAAATTTTTTTACGACCTTTTATATTCACCCAAATGTATTGTAAAGACGTGTTTTAGATGTAAAATTATGTGAACTTAACGATAAAAATATTAAAAGTATGATTAGTTCAATACAAATGTCTTTAAACGATATTTAGCGGAATTATCACAATTTTTTACCCAATTTTTTCCCAAATTTTTTTTCTATTTTTTGTATTCACCCAAATGTATTGTAAATACGTGTTTTAGATGTAAAATAATGTGAACTTAACGATAAAAATATGAAAAGTATGATTAGTTCAATACAAATGACTTTAAACGATATTTAGCGGAATTATCACCATTTTTTACCAAATTTTTTTTCTATTTTTTGTATTCACCCAAATGTATTGTAAACACGTGTTTTAGATGTAAAATAATGTGAACTTAACGTTAAAAATATAAAAAGTATGATTAGTTTAATAGAAATGACTTACGACGATATTTAGCGGATCCATCACCCGTATTTCAAAATTTTTTTACGACCTTTTATATTCACCCAAATGTATTGTAAAGACGTGTTTTAGATGTAAAATTATGTGAACTTAACGATAAAAATATAAAAAGTATGATTAGTTCAATACAAATGACTTTAAACGATATTTAGCGGAATTATCACCATTTTTTACCAAATTTTTTCCCAAATTTTTTTTCTATTTTTTGTATTCACCCAAATGTATTGTAAATACGTGTTTTAGATGTAAAATAATGTGAACTTAACGATAAAAATATAAAAAGTATGATTAGTTCAATACAAATGACTTTAAACGATATTTAGCGGAATTATCACCATTTTTTACCAAATTTTTTTTCAATTTTTTGTATTCACCCAAATGTATTGTAAAGACGTGTTTTAGATGTAAAATTATGTGAACTTAACGATAAAAATATAAAAAGTATGATTAGTTCTATACAAATGTCTTTAAACGATATTTAGCGGAATTATCACCATTTTTTACCCAATTTTTTCCCAAATTTTTTTTCTATTTTTTGTATTCACCCAAATGTATTGTAAATACGTGTTTTAGATGTAAAATAATGTGAACATAACGATACAAATATGAAAAGTATGATTAGTTCAATACAAATGACTTTAAACGATATTTAGCGGAATTATCACCATTTTTTACCAAATTTTTTTTCTATTTTTTGTATTCACCCAAATGTATTGTAAACACGTGTTTTAGATGTAAAATAATGTGAACTTAACGTTAAAAATATAAAAAGTATGATTAGTTTAATAGAAATGACTTAAGACGATATTTAGCGGATCCATCACCCGTATTTCAAAATTTTTTTACGACCTTTTATATTCACCCAAATGTATTGTAAAGACGTGTTTTAGATGTAAAATTATGTGAACTTAACGATAAAAATATAAAAAGTATGATTAGTTCAATACAAATGACTTTAAACGATATTTAGCGGAATTATCACCATTTTTTACCAAATTTTTTTTCTATTTTTTGTATTCACCCAAATGTATTGTAAACACGTGTTTTAGATGTAAAATAATGTGAACTTAACGTTAAAAATATAAAAAGTATGATTAGTTTAATAGAAATGACTTAAGACGATATTTAGCGGATTCATCACCCGTATTTCAAAATTTTTTTACGACCTTTTATATTCACCCAAATGTATTGTAAAGACGTGTTTTAGATGTAAAATTATGTGAACTTAACGATAAAAATATTAAAAGTATGATTAGTTCAATACAAATGTCTTTAAACGATATTTAGCGGAATTATCACCATTTTTTACCCAATTTTTTCCCAAATTTTTTTTCTATTTTTTGTATTCACCCAAATGTATTGTAAATACGTGTTTTAGATGTAAAATAATGTGAACATAACGATAAAAATATGAAAAGTATGATTAGTTCAATACAAATGACTTTAAACGATATTTAGCGGAATTATCACCATTTTTTACCAAATTTTTTTTCTATTTTTTGTATTCACCCAAATGTATTGTAAATACGTGTTTTAGATGTAAAATAATGTGAACTTAACGATAAAAATATGAAAAGTATGATTAGTTCAATAAAAATGACTTTAAACGATATTTAGCGGAATTATCACCATTTTTTACCAAATTTTTTTTCTATTTTTTGTATTCACCCAAATGTATTGTAAACACGTGTTTTAGATGTAAAATAATGTGAACTTAACGTTAAAAATATAAAAAGTATGATTAGTTTAATAGAAATGACTTAAGACGATATTTAGCGGATCCATCACCCGTATTTCAAAATTTTTTTACGACCTTTTATATTCACCCAAATGTATTGTAAAGACGTGTTTTAGATGTAAAATTATGTGAACTTAACGATAAAAATATAAAAAGTATGATTAGTTCAATACAAATGACTTTAAACGATATTTAGCGGAATTATCACCATTTTTTACCAAATTTTTTCCCAAATTTTTTTTCTATTTTTTGTATTCACCCAAATGTATTGTAAAGACGTGTTTTAGATGTAAAATTATGTGAACTTAACGATAAAAATATAAAAAGTATGATTAGTTCAATACAAATGACTTTAAACGATATTTAGCGGAATTATCACCATTTTTTACCAAATTTTTTTTCTATTTTTTGTATTCACCCAAATGTATTGTAAACACGTGTTTTAGATGTAAAATAATGTGAACTTAACGTTAAAAATATAAAAAGTATGATTAGTTTAATAGAAATGACTTAAGACGATATTTAGCGGATTCATCACCCGTATTTCAAAATTTTTTTACGACCTTTTATATTCACCCAAATGTATTGTAAAGACGTGTTTTAGATGTAAAATTATGTGAACTTAACGATAAAAATATTAAAAGTATGATTAGTTCAATACAAATGTCTTTAAACGATATTTAGCGGAATTATCACCATTTTTTACCAAATTTTTTCCCAAATTTTTTTTCTATTTTTTGTATTCACCCAAATGTATTGTAAATACGTGTTTTAGATGTAAAATAATGTGAACTTAACGATAAAAATATGAAAAGTATGATTAGTTCAATACAAATGACTTTAAACGATATTTAGCGGAATTATCACCATTTTTTACCAAATTTTTTTTCAATTTTTTGTATTCACCCAAATGTATTGTAAACACGTGTTTTAGATGTAAAATAATGTGAACTTAACGTTAAAAATATAAAAAGTATGATTAGTTTAATAGAAATGACTTAAGACGATATTTAGCGGATCCATCACCCGTATTTCAAAATTTTTTTACGACCTTTTATATTCACCCAAATGTATTGTAAAGACGTGTTTTAGATGTAAAATTATGTGAACTTAACGATAAAAATATAAAAAGTATGATTAGTTCAATACAAATGTCTTTAAACGATATTTAGCGGAATTATCACCATTTTTTACCAAATTTTTTCCCAAATTTTTTTTCTATTTTTTGTATTCACCCAAATGTATTGTAAATACGTGTTTTAGATGTAAAATAATGTGAACTTAACGATAAAAATATGAAAAGTATGATTAGTTCAATACAAATGACTTTAAACGATATTTAGCGGAATTATCACCATTTTTTACCAAATTTTTTTTCTATTTTTTATATTCACCCAAATGTATTGTAAACACGTGTTTTAGATGTAAAATAATGTGAACTTAACGTTAAAAATATAAAAAGTATGATTAGTTTAATAGAAATGACTTAAGACGATATTTAGCGGATCCATCAACCGTATTTCAAAATTTTTTTACGACCTTTTATATTCACCCAAATGTATTGTAAAGACGTGTTTTAGATGTAAAATTTTGTGAACTTAACGATAAAAATATAAAAAGTATGATTAGTTCAATACAAATGACTTTAAACGATATTTAGCGGAATTATCACCATTTTTTACCAAATTTTTTCCCAAATTTTTTTTCTATTTTTTGTATTCACCCAAATGTATTGTAAATACGTGTTTTAGATGTAAAATAATGTGAACTTAACGATAAAAATATAAAAAGTATGATTAGTTCAATACAAATGACTTTAAACGATATTTAGCGGAATTATCACCATTTTTTACCAAATTTTTTTTCAATTTTTTGTATTCACCCAAATGTATTGTAAAGACGTGTTTTAGATGTAAAATTATGTGAACTTAACGATAAAAATATAAAAAGTATGATTAGTTCAATACAAATGTCTTTAAACGATATTTAGCGGAATTATCACCATTTTTTACCCAATTTTTTCCCAAATTTTTTTTCTATTTTTTGTATTCACCCAAATGTATTGTAAATACGTGTTTTAGATGTAAAATAATGTGAACATAACGATACAAATATGAAAAGTATGATTAGTTCAATACAAATGACTTTAAACGATATTTAGCGGAATTATCACCATTTTTTACCAAATTTTTTTTCTATTTTTTGTATTCACCCAAATGTATTGTAAACACGTGTTTTAGATGTAAAATAATGTGAACTTAACGTTAAAATATAAAAAGTATGATTAGTTTAATAGAAATGACTTAAGACGATATTTAGCGGATCCATCACCCGTATTTCAAAATTTTTTTACGACCTTTTATATTCACCCAAATGTATTGTAAAGACGTGTTTTAGATGTAAAATTATGTGAACTTAACGATAAAAATATAAAAAGTATGATTAGTTCAATACAAATGACTTTAAACGATATTTAGCGGAATTATCACCATTTTTTACCAAATTTTTTCCCAAATTTTTTTTCTATTTTTTGTATTCACCCAAATGTATTGTAAATACGTGTTTTAGATGTAAAATAATGTGAACTTAACGATAAAAATATAAAAAGTATGATTAGTTCAATACAAATGACTTTAAACGATATTTAGCGGAATTATCACCATTTTTTACCAAATTTTTTTTCAATTTTTTGTATTCACCCAAATGTATTGTAAACACGTGTTTTAGATGTAAAATAATGTGAACTTAACGTTAAAAATATAAAAAGTATGATTAGTTTAATAGAAATGACTTAAGACGATATTTAGCGGATCCATCACCCGTATTTCAAAAGTTTTTTACGACCTTTTATATTCACCCAAATGTATTGTAAAGACGTGTTTTAGATGTAAAATTATGTGAACTTAACGATAAAAATATAAAAAGTATGATTAGTTCAATACAAATGTCTTTAAACGATATTTAGCGGAATTATCACCATTTTTTACCCAATTTTTTCCCAAATTTTTTTTCTATTTTTTGTATTCACCCAAATGTATTGTAAATACGTGTTTTAGATGTAAAATAATGTGAACTTAACGATAAAAATATGAAAAGTATGATTAGTTCAATACAAATGACTTTAAACGATATTTAGCGGAATTATCACCATTTTTTACCAAATTTTTTTTCTATTTTTTGTATTCACCCAAATGTATTGTAAACACGTGTTTTAGATGTAAAATAATGTGAACTTAACGTTAAAAATATAAAAAGCATGATTAGTTTAATAGAAATGACTTAAGACGATATTTAGCGGATCCATCACCCGTATTTCAAAATTTTTTTACGACCTTTTATATTCACCCAAATGTATTGTAAAGACGTGTTTTAGATGTAAAATTTTGTGAACTTAACGATAAAAATATAAAAAGTATGATTAGTTCAATACAAATGACTTTAAACGATATTTAGCGGAATTATCACCATTTTTTACCAAATTTTTTCCCAAATTTTTTTTCTATTTTTTGTATTCACCCAAATGTATTGTAAATACGTGTTTTAGATGTAAAATAATGTGAACTTAACGATAAAAATATAAAAAGTATGATTAGTTCAATACAAATGACTTTAAACGATATTTAGCGGAATTATCACCATTTTTTACCAAATTTTTTTTCAATTTTTTGTATTCACCCAAATGTATTGTAAAGACGTGTTTTAGATGTAAAATTATGTGAACTTAACGATAAAAATATAAAAAGTATGATTAGTTCAATACAAATGTCTTTAAACGATATTTAGCGGAATTATCACCATTTTTTACCCAATTTTTTCCCAAATTTTTTTTCTATTTTTTGTATTCACCCAAATGTATTGTAAATACGTGTTTTAGATGTAAAATAATGTGAACATAACGATAAAAATATGAAAAGTATGATTAGTTTAATAGAAATGACTTAAGACGATATTTAGCGGATCCATCACCCGTATTTCAAAATTTTTTTACGACCTTTTATATTCACCCAAATGTATTGTAAAGACGTGTTTTAGATGTAAAATTTTGTGAACTTAACGATAAAAATATAAAAAGTATGATTAGTTCAATACAAATGACTTTAAACGATATTTAGCGGAATTATCACCATTTTTTACCAAATTTTTTCCCAAATTTTTTTTCTATTTTTTGTATTCACCCAAATGTATTGTAAATACGTGTTTTAGATGTAAAATAATGTGAACTTAACGATAAAAATATAAAAAGTATGATTAGTTCAATACAAATGACTTTAAACGATATTTAGCGGAATTATCACCATTTTTTACCAAATTTTTTTTCAATTTTTTGTATTCACCCAAATGTATTGTAAAGACGTGTTTTAGATGTAAAATTATGTGAACTTAACGATAAAAATATAAAAAGTATGATTAGTTCAATACAAATGTCTTTAAACGATATTTAGCGGAATTATCACCATTTTTTACCCAATTTTTTCCCAAATTTTTTTTCTATTTTTTGTATTCACCCAAATGTATTGTAAATACGTGTTTTAGATGTAAAATAATGTGAACATAACGATACAAATATGAAAAGTATGATTAGTTCAATACAAATGACTTTAAACGATATTTAGCGGAATTATCACCATTTTTTACCAAATTTTTTTTCTATTTTTTGTATTCACCCAAATGTATTGTAAACACGTGTTTTAGATGTAAAATAATGTGAACTTAACGTTAAAATATAAAAAGTATGATTAGTTTAATAGAAATGACTTAAGACGATATTTAGCGGATCCATCACCCGTATTTCAAAATTTTTTTACGACCTTTTATATTCACCCAAATGTATTGTAAAGACGTGTTTTAGATGTAAAATTATGTGAACTTAACGATAAAAATATAAAAAGTATGATTAGTTCAATACAAATGACTTTAAACGATATTTAGCGGAATTATCACCATTTTTTACCAAATTTTTTCCCAAATTTTTTTTCTATTTTTTGTATTCACCCAAATGTATTGTAAATACGTGTTTTAGATGTAAAATAATGTGAACTTAACGATAAAAATATAAAAAGTATGATTAGTTCAATACAAATGACTTTAAACGATATTTAGCGGAATTATCACCATTTTTTACCAAATTTTTTTTCAATTTTTTGTATTCACCCAAATGTATTGTAAACACGTGTTTTAGATGTAAAATAATGTGAACTTAACGTTAAAAATATAAAAAGTATGATTAGTTTAATAGAAATGACTTAAGACGATATTTAGCGGATCCATCACCCGTATTTCAAAAGTTTTTTACGACCTTTTATATTCACCCAAATGTATTGTAAAGACGTGTTTTAGATGTAAAATTATGTGAACTTAACGATAAAAATATAAAAAGTATGATTAGTTCAATACAAATGTCTTTAAACGATATTTAGCGGAATTATCACCATTTTTTACCCAATTTTTTCCCAAATTTTTTTTCTATTTTTTGTATTCACCCAAATGTATTGTAAATACGTGTTTTAGATGTAAAATAATGTGAACTTAACGATAAAAATATGAAAAGTATGATTAGTTCAATACAAATGACTTTAAACGATATTTAGCGGAATTATCACCATTTTTTACCAAATTTTTTTTCTATTTTTTGTATTCACCCAAATGTATTGTAAACACGTGTTTTAGATGTAAAATAATGTGAACTTAACGTTAAAAATATAAAAAGTATGATTAGTTTAATAGAAATGACTTAAGACGATATTTAGCGGATCCATCACCCGTATTTCAAAATTTTTTTACGACCTTTTATATTCACCCAAATGTATTGTAAAGACGTGTTTTAGATGTAAAATTTTGTGAACTTAACGATAAAAATATAAAAAGTATGATTAGTTCAATACAAATGACTTTAAACGATATTTAGCGGAATTATCACCATTTTTTACCAAATTTTTTCCCAAATTTTTTTTCTATTTTTTGTATTCACCCAAATGTATTGTAAATACGTGTTTTAGATGTAAAATAATGTGAACTTAACGATAAAAATATAAAAAGTATGATTAGTTCAATACAAATGACTTTAAACGATATTTAGCGGAATTATCACCATTTTTTACCAAATTTTTTTTCAATTTTTTGTATTCACCCAAATGTATTGTAAAGACGTGTTTTAGATGTAAAATTATGTGAACTTAACGATAAAAATATAAAAAGTATGATTAGTTCAATACAAATGTCTTTAAACGATATTTAGCGGAATTATCACCATTTTTTACCCAATTTTTTCCCAAATTTTTTTTCTATTTTTTGTATTCACCCAAATGTATTGTAAATACGTGTTTTAGATGTAAAATAATGTGAACATAACGATAAAAATATGAAAAGTATGATTAGTTTAATAGAAATGACTTAAGACGATATTTAGCGGATCCATCACCCGTATTTCAAAATTTTTTTACGACCTTTTATATTCACCCAAATGTATTGTAAAGACGTGTTTTAGATGTGAAATTTTGTGAACTTAACGATAAAAATATAAAAAGTATGATTAGTTCAATACAAATGACTTTAAACGATATTTAGCGGAATTATCACCATTTTTTACCAAATTTTTTCCCAAATTTTTTTTCTATTTTTTGTATTCACCCAAATGTATTGTAAATACGTGTTTTAGATGTAAAATAATGTGAACTTAACGATAAAAATATAAAAAGTATGATTAGTTCAATACAAATGACTTTAAACGATATTTAGCGGAATTATCACCATTTTTTACCAAATTTTTTTTCAATTTTTTGTATTCACCCAAATGTATTGTAAAGACGTGTTTTAGATGTAAAATTATGTGAACTTAACGATAAAAATATAAAAAGTATGATTAGTTCAATACAAATGTCTTTAAACGATATTTAGCGGAATTATCACCATTTTTTACCCAATTTTTTCCCAAATTTTTTTTCTATTTTTTGTATTCACCCAAATGTATTGTAAATACGTGTTTTAGATGTAAAATAATGTGAACATAACGATACAAATATGAAAAGTATGATTAGTTCAATACAAATGACTTTAAACGATATTTAGCGGAATTATCACCATTTTTTACCAAATTTTTTTTCTATTTTTTGTATTCACCCAAATGTATTGTAAACACGTGTTTTAGATGTAAAATAATGTGAACTTAACGTTAAAATATAAAAAGTATGATTAGTTTAATAGAAATGACTTAAGACGATATTTAGCGGATCCATCACCCGTATTTCAAAATTTTTTTACGACCTTTTATATTCACCCAAATGTATTGTAAAGACGTGTTTTAGATGTAAAATAATGTGAACTTAACGTTAAAATATAAAAAGTATGATTAGTTCAATACAAATGACTTTAAACGATATTTAGCGGAATTATCACCATTTTTTACCCTATTTTTTCACAAATTTTTTTTCTATTTTTTTTATTCACCCAAATGTATTGTAAATACGTGTTTTAGATGTAAAATAATGTGAACTTAACGATAAAAATATAAAAAGTATGATTAGTTCAATACAAATGACTTTAAACGATATTTAGCGGAATTATCACCATTTTTTACCAAATTTTTTTTCAATTTTTTGTATTCACCCAAATGTATTGTAAACACGTGTTTTAGATGTAAAATAATGTGAACTTAACGTTAAAAATATAAAAAGTATGATTAGTTTAATAGAAATGACTTAAGACGATATTTAGCGGATCCATCACCCGTATTTCAAAAGTTTTTTACGACCTTTTATATTCACCCAAATGTATTGTAAAGACGTGTTTTAGATGTAAAATTATGTGAACTTAACGATAAAAATATAAAAAGTATGATTAGTTCAATACAAATGTCTTTAAACGATATTTAGCGGAATTATCACCATTTTTTACCCAATTTTTTCCCAAATTTTTTTTCTATTTTTTGTATTCACCCAAATGTATTGTAAATACGTGTTTTAGATGTAAAATAATGTGAACTTAACGATAAAAATATGAAAAGTATGATTAGTTCAATACAAATGACTTTAAACGATATTTAGCGGAATTATCACCATTTTTTACCAAATTTTTTTTCTATTTTTTGTATTCACCCAAATGTATTGTAAACACGTGTTTTAGATGTAAAATAATGTGAACTTAACGTTAAAAATATAAAAAGTATGATTAGTTTAATAGAAATGACTTAAGACGATATTTAGCGGATCCATCACCCGTATTTCAAAATTTTTTTACGACCTTTTATATTCACCCAAATGTATTGTAAAGACGTGTTTTAGATGTAAAATTTTGTGAACTTAACGATAAAAATATAAAAAGTATGATTAGTTCAATACAAATGACTTTAAACGATATTTAGCGGAATTATCACCATTTTTTACCAAATTTTTTTTCAATTTTTTGTATTCACCCAAATGTATTGTAAAGACGTGTTTTAGATGTAAGATTATGTGAACTTAACGATAAAAATATAAAAAGTATGATTAGTTCAATACAAATGTCTTTAAACGATATTTAGCGGAATTATCACCATTTTTTACCCAATTTTTTCCCAAATTTTTTTTCTATTTTTTGTATTCACCCAAATGTATTGTAAATACGTGTTTTAGATGTAAAATAATGTGAACATAACGATAAAAATATGAAAAGTATGATTAGTTCAATACAAATGACTTTAAACGATATTTAGCGGAATTATCACCATTTTTTACCAAATTTTTTTTCTATTTTTTGTATTCACCCAAATGTATTGTAAACACGTGTTTTAGATGTAAAATAATGTGAACTTAACGTTAAAAATATAAAAAGTATGATTAGTTTAATAGAAATGACTTAAGACGATATTTAGCGGATCCATCACCCGTATTTCAAAATTTTTTTACGACCTTTTATATTCACCCAAATGTATTGTAAAGACGTGTTTTAGATGTAAAATAATGTGAACTTAACGATAAAAATATAAAAAGTATGATTAGTTCAATACAAATGACTTTAAACGATATTTAGCAGAATTATCACCATTTTTTACCAAATTTTTTCCCAAATTTTTTTTCTATTTTTTGTATTCACCCAAATGTATTGTAAATACGTGTTTTACATGTAAAATAATGTGAACTTAACGATAAAAATATAAAAAGTATGATTAGTTCAATACAAATGACTTTAAACGATATTTAGCGGAATTATCACCATTTTTTACCAAATTTTTTTTCAATTTTTTGTATTCACCCAAATGTATTGTAAAGACGTGTTTTAGATGTAAAATTATGTGAAATTAACGATAAAAATATAAAAAGTATGATTAGTTCAATACAAATGTCTTTAAACGATATTTAGCGGAATTATCACCATTTTTTACCCAATTTTTTCCCAAATTTTTTTTCTATTTTTTGTATTCACCCAAATGTATTGTAAATACGTGTTTTAGATGTAAAATAATGTGAACATAACGATAAAAATATGAAAAGTATGATTAGTTCAATACAAATGACTTTAAACGATATTTAGCGGAATTATCACCATTTTTTACCAAATTTTTTTTCTATTTTTTGTATTCACCCAAATGTATTGTAAACACGTGTTTTAGATGTAAAATAATGTGAACTTAACGTTAAAAATATAAAAAGTATGATTAGTTTAATAGAAATGACTTAAGACGATATTTAGCGGATCCATCACCCGTATTTCAAAATTTTTTTACGACCTTTTATATTCACCCAAATGTATTGTAAAGACGTGTTTTAGATGTAAAATAATGTGAACTTAACGATAAAAATATAAAAAGTATGATTAGTTCAATACAAATGACTTTAAACGATATTTAGCGGAATTATCACCATTTTTTACCAAATTTTTTCCCAAATTTTTTTTCTATTTTTTGTATTCACCCAAATGTATTGTAAATACGTGTTTTACATGTAAAATAATGTGAACTTAACGATAAAAATATAAAAAGTATGATTAGTTCAATACAAATGACTTTAAACGATATTTAGCGGAATTATCACCATTTTTTACCAAATTTTTTTTCAATTTTTTGTATTCACCCAAATGTATTGTAAAGACGTGTTTTAGATGTAAAATTATGTGAACTTAACGATAAAAATATAAAAAGTATGATTAGTTCAATACAAATGTCTTTAAACGATATTTAGCGGAATTATCACCATTTTTTACCCAATTTTTTCCCAAATTTTTTTTCTATTTTTTGTATTCACCCAAATGTATTGTAAATACGTGTTTTAGATGTAAAATAATGTGGACATAACGATAAAAATATGAAAAGTATGATTAGTTCAATACAAATGACTTTAAACGATATTTAGCGGAATTATCACCATTTTTTACCAAATTTTTTTTCTATTTTTTGTATTCACCCAAATGTATTGTAAACACGTGTTTTAGATGTAAAATAATGTGAACTTAACGTTAAAAATATAAAAAGTATGATTAGTTTAATAGAAATGACTTAAGACGATATTTAGCGGATCCATCACCCGTATTTCAAAATTTTTTTACGACCTTTTATATTCACCCAAATGTATTGTAAAGACGTGTTTTAGATGTAAAATAATGTGAACTTAACGATAAAAATATAAAAAGTATGATTAGTTCAATACAAATGACTTTAAACGATATTTAGCGGAATTATCACCATTTTTTACCAAATTTTTTCCCAAATTTTTTTTCTATTTTTTGTATTCACCCAAATGTATTGTAAATACGTGTTTTACATGTAAAATAATGTGAACTTAACGATAAAAATATAAAAAGTATGATTAGTTCAATACAAATGACTTTAAACGATATTTAGCGGAATTATTACCATTTTTTACCAAATTTTTTTTCTATTTTTTGTATTCACCCAAATGTATTGTAAATACGTGTTTTAGATGTAAAATAATGTGAACTTAACGATAAAAATATAAAAAGTATGATTAGTTCAATACAAATGACTTTAAACGATATTTAGCGGAATTATTACCATTTTTTACCAAATTTTTTTTCAATTTTTTGTATTCACCCAAATGTATTGTAAACACGTGTTTTAGATGTAAAATAATGTGAACTTAACGTTAAAAATATAAAAAGTATGATTAGTTTAATAGAAATGACTTAAGACGATATTTAGCAGATCCATCACCCGTATTTCAAAATTTTTTTACGACCTTTTATATTCACCCAAATGTATTGTAAAGACGTGTTTTAGATGTAAAATTATGTGAACTTAACGATAAAAATATAAAAAGTATGATTAGTTCAATACAAATGTCTTTAAACGATAATTAGCGGAATTATCACCATTTTTTACCCAATTTTTTCCCAAATTTTTTTTCTATTTTTTGTATTCACCCAAATGTATTGTAAATACGTGTTTTAGATGTAAAATAATGTGAACATAACGATAAAAATATGAAAAGTATGATTAGTTCAATACAAATGACTTTAAACGATATTTAGCGGAATTATCACCATTTTTTACCAAATTTTTTTTCTATTTTTTGTATTCACCCAAATGTATTGTAAACACGTGTTTTAGATGTAAAATAATGTGAACTTAACGTTAAAAATATAAAAAGTATGATTAGTTTAATAGAAATGACTTAAGACGATATTTAGCGGATCCATCACCCGTATTTCAAAATTTTTTTACGACCTTTTATATTCACCCAAATGTATTGTAAAGACGTGTTTTAGATGTAAAATAATGTGAACTTAACGATAAAAATATAAAAAGTATGATTAGTTCAATACAAATGACTTTAAACGATATTTAGCGGAATTATCACCATTTTTTACCAAATTTTTTCCCAAATTTTTTTTCTATTTTTTGTATTCACCCAAATGTATTGTAAATACGTGTTTTACATGTAAAATAATGTGAACTTAACGATAAAAATATAAAAAGTATGATTAGTTCAATACAAATGACTTTAAACGATATTTAGCGGAATTATCACCATTTTTTACCAAATTTTTTTTCAATTTTTTGTATTCACCCAAATGTATTGTAAAGACGTGTTTTAGATGTAAAATTATGTGAACTTAACGATAAAAATATAAAAAGTATGATTAGTTCAATACAAATGACTTTAAACGATATTTAGCGGAATTATCACCATTTTTTACCAAATTTTTTCCCAAATTTTTTTTTTATTTTTTGAATTCACCCAAATGTATTGTAAATACGTGTTTTAGATGTAAAATAATGTGAACTTAACGTTAAAAATATAAAAAGTATGATTAGTTTAATAGAAATGACTTAAGACGATATTTAGCGGATCCATCACCCGTATTTCAAAAGTTTTTTACGACCTTTTATATTCACCCAAATGTATTGTAAAGACGTGTTTTAGATGTAAAATTATGTGAACTTAACGATAAAAATATAAAAAGTATGATTAGTTCAATACAAATGTCTTTAAACGATATTTAGCGGAATTATCACCATTTTTTACCCAATTTTTTCCCAAATTTTTTTTCTATTTTTTGTATTCACCCAAATGTATTGTAAATACGTGTTTTAGATGTAAAATAATGTGAACTTAACGATAAAAATATGAAAAGTATGATTAGTTCAATACAAATGACTTTAAACGATATTTAGCGGAATTATCACCATTTTTTACCAAATTTTTTTTCTATTTTTTGTATTCACCCAAATGTATTGTAAACACGTGTTTTAGATGTAAAATAATGTGAACTTAATGTTAAAAATATAAAAAGTATGATTAGTTTTATAGAAATGACTTAAGACGATATTTAGCGGATCCATCACCCGTATTTCAAAATTTTTTTACGACCTTTTATATTCACCCAAATGTATTGTAAAGACGTGTTTTAGATGTAAAATTTTGTGAACTTAACGATAAAAATATAAAAAGTATGATTAGTTCAATACAAATGACTTTAAACGATATTTAGCGGAATTATCACCATTTTTTACCAAATTTTTTCCCAAATTTTTTTTCTATTTTTTGTATTCACCCAAATGTATTGTAAATACGTGTTTTAGATGTAAAATAATGTGAACTTAACGATAAAAATATAAAAAGTATGATTAGTTCAATACAAATGACTTTAAACGATATTTAGCGGAATTATCACCATTTTTTACCAAATTTTTTTTCAATTTTTTGTATTCACCCAAATGTATTGTAAAGACGTGTTTTAGATGTAAAATTATGTGAACTTAACGTTAAAAATATAAAAAGTATGATTAGTTCAATACAAATGTCTTTAAACGATATTTAGCGGAATTATCACCATTTTTTACCCAATTTTTTCCCAAATTTTTTTTCTATTTTTTGTATTCACCCAAATGTATTGTAAATACGTGTTTTAGATGTAAAATAATGTGAACATAACGATAAAAATATGAAAAGTATGATTAGTTTAATAGAAATGACTTAAGACGATATTTAGCGGATCCATCACCCGTATTTCAAAATTTTTTTACGACCTTTTATATTCACCCAAATGTATTGTAAAGACGTGTTTTAGATGTAAAATTTTGTGAACTTAACGATAAAAATATAAAAAGTATGATTAGTTCAATACAAATGACTTTAAACGATATTTAGCGGAATTATCACCATTTTTTACCAAATTTTCTCCCAAATTTTTTTTCTATTTTTTGTATTCACCCAAATGTATTGTAAATACGTGTTTTAGATGTAAAATAATGTGAACTTAACGATAAAAATATAAAAAGTATGATTAGTTCAATACAAATGACTTTAAACGATATTTAGCGGAATTATCACCATTTTTTACCAAATTTTTTTTCAATTTTTTGTATTCACCCAAATGTATTGTAAAGACGTGTTTTAGATGTAAAATTATGTGAACTTAACGATAAAAATATAAAAAGTATGATTAGTTCAATACAAATGTCTTTAAACGATATTTAGCGGAATTATCACCATTTTTTACCCAATTTTTTCCCAAATTTTTTTTCTATTTTTTGTATTCACCCAAATGTATTGTAAACACGTGTTTTAGATTTAAAATAATGTGAACTTAACGTTAAAATATAAAAAGTATGATTAGTTTAATAGAAATGACTTAAGACGATATTTAGCGGATCCATCACCCGTATTTCAAAATTTTTTTACGACCTTTTATATTCACCCAAATGTATTGTAAAGACGTGTTTTAGATGTAAAATTATGTGAACTTAACGATAAAAATATAAAAAGTATGATTAGTTCAATACAAATGACTTTAAACGATATTTAGCGGAATTATCACCATTTTTTACCAAATTTTTTCCCAAATTTTTTTTCTATTTTTTTTATTCACCCAAATGTATTGTAAATACGTGTTTTAGATGTAAAATAATGTGAACATAACGATAAAAATATGAAAAGTATGATTAGTTCAATACAAATGACTTTAAACGATATTTAGCGGAATTATCACCATTTTTTACCAAATTTTTTTTCTATTTTTTGTATTCACCCAAATGTATTGTAAACACGTGTTTTAGATGTAAAATAATGTGAACTTAACGTTAAAATATAAAAAGTATGATTAGTTTAATAGAAATGACTTAAGACGATATTTAGCGGATCCATCACCCGTATTTCAAAATTTTTTTACGACCTTTTATATTCACCCAAATGTATTGTAAAGACGTGTTTTAGATGTAAAATTATGTGAACTTAACGATAAAAATATAAAAAGTATGATTAGTTCAATACAAATGACTTTAAACGATATTTAGCGGAATTATCACCATTTTTTACCAAATTTTTTCCCAAATTTTTTTTCTATTTTTTGTATTCACCCAAATGTATTGTAAATACGTGTTTTAGATGTAAAATAATGTGAACTTAACGATAAAAATATAAAAAGTATGATTAGTTCAATACAAATGACTTTAAACGATATTTAGCGGAATTATCACCATTTTTTACCAAATTTTTTTTCAATTTTTTGTATTCACCCAAATGTATTGTAAACACGTGTTTTAGATGTAAAATAATGTGAACTTAACGTTAAAAATATAAAAAGTATGATTAGTTTAATAGAAATGACTTAAGACGATATTTAGCGGATCCATCACCCGTATTTCAAAAGTTTTTTACGACCTTTTATATTCACCCAAATGTATTGTAAAGACGTGTTTTAGATGTAAAATTATGTGAACTTAACGATAAAAATATAAAAAGTATGATTAGTTCAATACAAATGTCTTTAAACGATATTTAGCGGAATTATCACCATTTTTTACCCAATTTTTTCCCAAATTTTTTTTCTATTTTTTGTATTCACCCAAATGTATTGTAAATACGTGTTTTAGATGTAAAATAATGTGAACTTAACGATAAAAATATGAAAAGTATGATTAGTTCAATACAAATGACTTTAAACGATATTTAGCGGAATTATCACCATTTTTTACCAAATTTTTTTTCTATTTTTTGTATTCACCCAAATGTATTGTAAACACGTGTTTTAGATGTAAAATAATGTGAACTTAACGTTAAAAATATAAAAAGTATGATTAGTTTAATAGAAATGACTTAAGACGATATTTAGCGGATTCATCACCTGTATTTCAAAATTTTTTTACGACCTTTTATATTCACCCAAATGTATTGTAAAGACGTGTTTTAGATGTAAAATTTTGTGAACTTAACGATAAAAATATAAAAAGTATGATTAGTTCAATACAAATGACTTTAAACGATATTTAGCGGAATTATCACCATTTTTTACCAAATTTTTTCCCAAATTTTTTTTCTATTTTTTGTATTCACCCAAATGTATTGTAAATACGTGTTTTAGATGTAAAATAATGTGAACTTAACGATAAAAATATAAAAAGTATGATTAGTTCAATACAAATGACTTTAAACGATATTTAGCGGAATTATCACCATTTTTTACCAAATTTTTTATCAATTTTTTGTATTCACCCAAATGTATTGTAATGACGTGTTTTAGATGTAAAATTATGTGAACTTAACGATAAAAATATAAAAAGTATGATTAGTTCAATACAAATGTCTTTAAACGATATTTAGCGGAATTATCACCATTTTTTACCCAATTTTTTCCCAAATTTTTTTTCTATTTTTTGTATTCACCCAAATGTATTGTAAATACGTGTTTTAGATGTAAAATAATGTGAACATAACGATAAAAATATGAAAAGTATGATTAGTTCAATACAAATGACTTTAAACGATATTTAGCGGAATTATCACCATTTTTTACCAAATTTTTTTTCTATTTTTTGTATTCACCCAAATGTATTGTAAACACGTGTTTTAGATGTAAAATAATGTGAACTTAACGTTAAAATATAAAAAGTATGATTAGTTTAATAGAAATGACTTAAGACGATATTTAGCGGATCCATCACCCGTATTTCAAAATTTTTTTACGACCTTTTATATTCACCCAAATGTATTGTAAAGACGTGTTTTAGATGTAAAATTATGTGAACTTAACGATAAAAATATAAAAAGTATGATTAGTTCAATACAAATGACTTTAAACGATATTTAGCGGAATTATCACCATTTTTTACCAAATTTTTTCCCAAATTTTTTTTCTATTTTTTGTATTCACCCAAATGTATTGTAAATACGTGTTTTAGATGTAAAATAATGTGAACTTAACGATAAAAATATAAAAAGTATGATTAGTTCAATACAAATGACTTTAAACGATATTTAGCGGAATTATCACCATTTTTTACCAAATTTTTTTTCAATTTTTTGTATTCACCCAAATGTATTGTAAACACGTGTTTTAGATGTAAAATAATGTGAACTTAACGTTAAAAATATAAAAAGTATGATTAGTTTAATAGAAATGACTTAAGACGATATTTAGCGGATCCATCACCCGTATTTCAAAAGTTTTTTACGACCTTTTATATTCACCCAAATGTATTGTAAAGACGTGTTTTAGATGTAAAATTATGTGAACTTAACGATAAAAATATAAAAAGTATGATTAGTTCAATACAAATGTCTTTAAACGATATTTAGCGGAATTATCACCATTTTTTACCCAATTTTTTCCCAAATTTTTTTTCTATTTTTTGTATTCACCCAAATGTATTGTAAACACGTGTTTTAGATGTAAAATAATGTGAACTTAACGTTAAAAATATAAAAAGTATGATTAGTTTAATAGAAATGACTTAAGACGATATTTAGCGGATTCATCACCTGTATTTCAAAATTTTTTTACGACCTTTTATATTCACCCAAATGTATTGTAAAGACGTGTTTTAGATGTAAAATTATGTGAACTTAACGATAAAAATATAAAAAGTATGATTAGTTCAATACAAATGACTTTAAACGATATTTAGCGGAATTATCACCATTTTTTACCCAATTTTTTCCCAAATTTTTTTTCTATTTTTTGTATTCACCCAAATGTATTGTAAACACGTGTTTTAGATGTAAAATAATGTGAACTTAACGTTAAAAATATAAAAAGTATGATTAGTTTAATAGAAATGACTTAAGACGATATTTAGCGGATTCATCACCTGTATTTCAAAATTTTTTTACGACCTTTTATATTCACCCAAATGTATTGTAAAGACGTGTTTTAGATGTAAAATAATGTGAACTTAACGATTAAAATATAAAAATTATGATTAGTTCAATACAAATGACTTTAAACGATATTTAGCGGAATTATCACCATTTTTTACCAAATTTTTTCCCAAATTTTTTTTCTATTTTTTGTATTCACCCAAATGTATTGTAAATACGTGTTTTAGATGTAAAATAATGTGAACTTAACGATAAAAATATAAAAAGTATGATTAGTTCAATACAAATGACTTTAAACGATATTTAGCGGAATTATCACCATTTTTTACCAAATTTTTTTTCTATTTTTTGTATTCACCCAAATGTATTGTAAACACGTGTTTTAGATGTAAAATAATGTGAACTTAACGTTAAAAATATAAAAAGTATGATTAGTTTAATAGAAATGACTTAAGACGATATTTAGCGGATTCATCATCTGTATTTCAAAATTTTTTTACGACCTTTTATATTCACCCAAATGTATTGTAAAGACGTGTTTTAGATGTAAAATAATGTGAACTTAACGATAAAAATATAAAAAGTATGATTAGTTCAATACAAATGACTTTAAACGATATTTAGCGGAATTATCACCATTTTTTACCAAATTTTTTCCCAAATTTTTTTTCTATTTTTTGTATTCACCCAAATGTATTGTAAATACGTGTTTTAGATGTAAAATAATGTGAACATAACGATAAAAATATGAAAAGTATGATTAGTTCAATACAAATGACTTTAAACGATATTTAGCGGAATTATCACCATTTTTTACCAAATTTTTTTTCTATTTTTTGTATTCACCCAAATGTATTGTAAACACGTGTTTTAGATGTAAAATAATGTGAACTTAACGTTAAAATATAAAAAGTATGATTAGTTTAATAGAAATGACTTAAGACGATATTTAGCGGATCCATCACCCGTATTTCAAAATTTTTTTACGACCTTTTATATTCACCCAAATGTATTGTAAAGACGTGTTTTAGATGTAAAATTATGTGAACTTAACGATAAAAATATAAAAAGTATGATTAGTTCAATACAAATGACTTTAAACGATATTTAGCGGAATTATCACCATTTTTTACCAAATTTTTTCCCAAATTTTTTTTCTATTTTTTGTATTCACCCAAATGTATTGTAAATACGTGTTTTAGATGTAAAATAATGTGAACTTAACGATAAAAATATAAAAAGTATGATTAGTTCAATACAAATGACTTTAAACGATATTTAGCGGAATTATCACCATTTTTTACCAAATTTTTTTTCAATTTTTTGTATTCACCCAAATGTATTGTAAACACGTGTTTTAGATGTAAAATAATGTGAACTTAACGTTAAAAATATAAAAAGTATGATTAGTTTAATAGAAATGACTTAAGACGATATTTAGCGGATCCATCACCCGTATTTCAAAAGTTTTTTACGACCTTTTATATTCACCCAAATGTATTGTAAAGACGTGTTTTAGATGTAAAATTATGTGAACTTAACGATAAAAATATAAAAAGTATGATTAGTTCAATACAAATGTCTTTAAACGATATTTAGCGGAATTATCACCATTTTTTACCCAATTTTTTCCCAAATTTTTTTTCTATTTTTTGTATTCACCCAAATGTATTGTAAACACGTGTTTTAGATGTAAAATAATGTGAACTTAACGTTAAAAATATAAAAAGTATGATTAGTTTAATAGAAATGACTTAAGACGATATTTAGCGGATTCATCACCTGTATTTCAAAATTTTTTTACGACCTTTTATATTCACCCAAATGTATTGTAAAGACGTGTTTTAGATGTAAAATAATGTGAACTTAACGATAAAAATATAAAAAGTATGATTAGTTCAATACAAATGACTTTAAACGATATTTAGCGGAATTATCACCATTTTTTACCAAATTTTTTCCCAAATTTTTTTTCTATTTTTTGTATTCATTCAAATGTATTGTAAATACGTGTTTTAGATGTAAAATAATGTGAACTTAACGATAAAAATATAAAAAGTATGATTAGTTCAATACAAATGACTTTAAACGATATTTAGCGGAATTATCACCATTTTTTACCAAATTTTTTCCCAAATTTTTTTTCTATTTTTTGTATTCACCCAAATGTATTGTAAATACGTGTTTTAGATGTAAAATAATGTGAACTTAACGATAAAAATATAAAAAGTATGATTAGTTCAATACAAATGACTTTAAACGATATTTAGCGGAATTATCACCATTTTTTACCAAATTTTTTTTCTATTTTTTGTATTCACCCAAATGTATTGTAAACACGTGTTTTAGATGTAAAATAATGTGAACTTAACGTTAAAAATATAAAAAGTATGATTAGTTTAATAGAAATGACTTAAGACGATATTTAGCGGATTCATCACCTGTATTTCAAAATTTTTTTACGACCTTTTATATTCACCCAAATGTATTGTAAAGACGTGTTTTAGATGTAAAATTATGTGAACTTAACGATAAAAATATAAAAAGTATGATTAGTTCAATACAAATGACTTTAAACGATATTTAGCGGAATTATCACCATTTTTTACCCAATTTTTTCCCAAATTTTTTTTCTATTTTTTGTATTCACCCAAATGTATTGTAAACACGTGATTTAGATGTAAAATAATGTGAACTTAACGTTAAAAATATAAAAAGTATGATTAGTTTAATAGAAATGACTTAAGACGATATTTAGCGGATTCATCACCTGTATTTCAAAATTTTTTTACGACCTTTTATATTCACCCAAATGTATTGTAAAGACGTGTTTTAGATGTAAAATAATGTGAACTTAACGATTAAAATATAAAAATTATGATTAGTTCAATACAAATGACTTTAAACGATATTTAGCGGAATTATCACCATTTTTTACCAAATTTTTTCCCAAATTTTTTTTCTATTTTTTGTATTCACCCAAATGTATTGTAAATACGTGTTTTAGATGTAAAATAATGTGAACTTAACGATAAAAATATAAAAAGTATGATTAGTTCAATACAAATGACTTTAAACGATATTTAGCGGAATTATCACCATTTTTTACCAAATTTTTTTTCTATTTTTTGTATTCACCCAAATGTATTGTAAACACGTGTTTTAGATGTAAAATAATGTGAACTTAACGTTAAAAATATAAAAAGTATGATTAGTTTAATAGAAATGACTTAAGACGATATTTAGCGGATTCATCATCTGTATTTCAAAATTTTTTTACGACCTTTTATATTCACCCAAATGTATTGTAAAGACGTGTTTTAGATGTAAAATAATGTGAACTTAACGATAAAAATATAAAAAGTATGATTAGTTCAATACAAATGACTTTAAACGATATTTAGCGGAATTATCACCATTTTTTACCCAATTTTTTCCCAAATTTTTTTTCTATTTTTTGTATTCACCCAAATGTATTGTAAACACGTGTTTTAGATGTAAAATAATGTGAACTTAACGTTAAAAATATAAAAAGTATGATTAGTTTAATAGAAATGACTTAAGACGATATTTAGCGGATTCATCACCTGTATTTCAAAATTTTTTTACGACCTTTTATATTCACCCAAATGTATTGTAAAGACGTGTTTTAGATGTAAAATAATGTGAACTTAACGATAAAAATATAAAAAGTATGATTAGTTCAATACAAATGACTTTAAACGATATTTAGCGGAATTATCACCATTTTTTACCAAATTTTTTCCCAAATTTTTTTTCTATTTTTTGTATTCACCCAAATGTATTGTAAATACGTGTTTTAGATGTAAAATAATGTGAACTTAACGATAAAAATATAAAAAGTATGATTAGTTCAATACAAATGACTTTAAACGATATTTAGCGGAATTATCACAATTTTTTACCAAATTTTTTTTCTATTTTTTTTATTCACCCAAATGTATTGTAAACACGTGTTTTAGATGTAAAATAATGTGAACTTAACGTTAAAAATATAAAAAGTATGATTAGTTTAATAGAAATGACTTAAGACGATATTTAGCGGATTCATCACCTGTATTTCAAAATTTTTTTACGACCTTTTATATTCACCCAAATGTATTGTAAAGACGTGTTTTAGATGTAAAATAATGTGAACTTAACGATTAAAATATAAAAATTATGATTAGTTCAATACAAATGACTTTAAACGATATTTAGCGGAATTATCACCATTTTTTACCAAATTTTTTCCCAAATTTTTTTTCTATTTTTTGTATTCACCCAAATGTATTGTAAATACGTGTTTTAGATGTAAAATAATGTGAACTTAACGATAAAAATATAAAAAGTATGATTAGTTCAATACAAATGACTTTAAACGATATTTAGCGGAATTATCACCATTTTTTACCAAATTTTTTTTCTATTTTTTGTATTCACCCAAATGTATTGTAAACACGTGTTTTAGATGTAAAATAATGTGAACTTAACGTTAAAAATATAAAAAGTATGATTAGTTTAATAGAAATGACTTAAGACGATATTTAGCGGATTCATCACCTGTATTTCAAAATTTTTTTACGACCTTTTATATTCACCCAAATGTATTGTAAAGACGTGTTTTAGATGTAAAATTATGTGAACTTAACGATAAAAATATAAAAAGTATGATTAGTTCAATACAAATGACTTTAAACGATATTTAGCGGAATTATCACAATTTTTTACCCAATTTTTTCACAAATTTTTTTTCTATTTTTTGTATTCACCCAAATGTATTGTAAATACGTGTTTTAGATGTAAAATAATGTGAACTTAACGTTAAAAATATAAAAAGTATGATTAGTTTAATAGAAATGACTTAAGACGATATTTAGCGGATTCATCATCTGTATTTCAAAATTTTTTTACGACCTTTTATATTCACCCAAATGTATTGTAAAGACGTGTTTTAGATGTAAAATAATGTGAACTTAACGATAAAAATATAAAAAGTATGATTAGTTCAATACAAATGACTTTAAACGATATTTAGCGGAATTATCACCATTTTTTACCAAATTTTTTTTTTATTTTTTGTATTCACCCAAATGTATTGTAAACACGTGTTTTAGATGTAAAATAATGTGAACTTAACGTTAAAAATATAAAAAGTATGATTAGTTTAATAGAAATGACTTAAGACGATATTTAGCGGATTCATCACCTGTATTTCAAAATTTTTTTACGACCTTTTATATTCACCCAAATGTATTGTAAAGACGTATTTTAGATGTAAAATAATGTGAACTTAACGATAAAAATTTAAAAAGTATGATTAGTTCAATACAAATGACTTTAAACGATATTTAGCGGAATTATCACCATTTTTTACCCAATTTTTTCCCAAATTTTTTTTCTATTTTTTGTATTCACCCAAATATATTGTAAATACGTGTTTTAGATGTAAAATAATGTGAACTTAACGATAAAAATATAAAAAGTATGATTAGTTTAATACAAATGACTTTAAACGATATTTAGCGGAATTATCACCATTTTTTACCAAATTTTTTCCCAAATTTTTTTTCTATTTTTTGTATTCACCCAAATGTATTGTAAATACGTGTTTTAGATGTAAAATAATGTGAACTTAACGATAAAAATATAAAAAGTATGATTAGTTCAATACAAATGACTTTAAACGATATTTAGCGGAATTATCACCATTTTTTACCAAATTTTTTTTCTATTTTTTGTATTCACCCAAATGTATTGTAAACATGTGTTTTAGATGTAAAATAATGTGAACTTAACGTTAAAAATATAAAAAGTATGATTAGTTTAATAGAAATGACTTAAGACGATATTTAGCTGATTCATCACCTGTATTTCAAAATTTTTTTACGACCTTTTATATTCACCCAAATGTATTGTAAAGACGTGTTTTAGATGTAAAATAATGTGAACTTAACGATAAAAATATAAAAAGTATGATTAGTTCAATACAAATGACTTTAAACGATATTTAGCGGAATTATCACCATTTTTTACCCAATTTTTTCCCAAATTTTTTTTCTATTTTTTGTATTCACCCAAATGTATTGTAAACACGTGTTTTAGATGTAAAATAATGTGAACTTAACGTTAAAAATATAAAAAGTATGATTAGTTTAATAGAAATGACTTAAGACGATATTTAGCGGATTCATCACCTGTATTTCAAAATTTTTTTACGACCTTTTATATTCACCAAAATGTATTGTAAAGACGTGTTTTAGATGTAAAATAATATGAACTTAACGATAAAAATATAAAAAGTATGATTAGTTCAATACAAATGACTTTAAACGATATTTAGCGGAATTATCACCATTTTTTACCAAATTTTTTCCCAAATTTTTTTTCTATTTTTTGTATTCACCCAAATGTATTGTAAATACGTGTTTTAGATGTAAAATAATGTGAACTTAACGATAAAAATATAAAAAGTATGATTAGTTCAATACAAATGACTTTAAACGATATTTAGCGGAATTATCACCATTTTTTACCAAATTTTTCCCCAAATTTTTTTTCTATTTTTTGTATTCACCCAAATGTATTGTAAATACGTGTTTTAGATGTAAAATAATGTGAACTTAACGTTAAAAATATAAAAAGTATGATTAGTTTAATAGAAATGACTTAAGACGATATTTAGCGGATTCATCACCTGTATTTCAAAATTTTTTTACGACCTTTTATATTCACCCAAATGTATTGTAAAGACGTGTTTTAGATGTAAAATTATGTGAACTTAACGATAAAAATATAAAAAGTATGATTAGTTCAATACAAATGACTTTAAACGATATTTAGCGGAATTATCACCATTTTTTACCAAATTTTTTCCCAAATTTTTTTTCTATTTTTTGTATTCACCCAAATGTATTGTAAATACGTGTTTTAGATGTAAAATAATGTGAACTTAACGATAAAAATATAAAAAGTATGATTAGTTCAATACAAATGACTTTAAACGATATTTAGCGGAATTATCACCAATTTTTACCAAATTTTTTTTCTATTTTTTGTATTCACCCAAATGTATTGTAAACACGTGTTTTAGATTTAAAATAATGTGAACTTAACGTTAAAAATATAAAAAGTATGATTAGGTTAATAGAAATGACTTAAGACGATATTTAGCGGATTCATCACCTGTATTTCAAAATTTTTTTACGACCTTTTATATTCACCCAAATGTATTGTAAAGACGTGTTTTAGATGTAAAATTATGTGAACTTAACGATAAAAATATAAAAAGTATGATTAGTTCAATACAAATGACTTTAAACGATATTTAGCGGAATTATCACCATTTTTTACCCAATTTTTTCCCAAATTTTTTTTCTATTTTTTGTATTCACCCAAATGTATTGTAAACACGTGTTTTAGATGTAAAATAATGTGAACTTAACGATAAAAATATAAAAAGTATGATTAGTTCAATACAAATGACTTTAAACGATATTTAGCGGAATTATCACCATTTTTTACCAAATTTTTTCCCAAATTTTTTTTCTATTTTTTGTATTCACCCAAATGTATTGTAAATACGTGTTTTAGATGTAAAATAATGTGAACTTAACGATAAAAATATAAAAAGTATGATTAGTTCAATACAAATGACTTTAAACGATATTTAGCGGAATTATCACCATTTTTTACCAAATTTTTTTTCTATTTTTTGTATTCACCCAAATGTATTGTAAACACGTGTTTTAGATGTAAAATAATGTGAACTTAACGTTAAAAATATAAAAAGTATGATTAGTTTAATAGAAATGACTTAAGACGATATTTAGCGGATTCATCACCTGTATTTCAAAATTTTTTTACGACCTTTTATATTCACCCAAATGTATTGTAAAGACGTGTTTTAGATGTAAAATTATGTGAACTTAACGTTAAAAATATAAAAAGTATGATTAGTTTAATAGAAATGACTTAAGACGATATTTAGCGGATTCATCACCTGTATTTCAAAATTTTTTTACGACCTTTTATATTCACCCAAATGTATTGTAAAGACGTGTTTTAGATGTAAAATAATGTGAACTTAACGATTAAAATATAAAAATTATGATTAGTTCAATACAAATGACTTTAAACGATATTTAGCGGAATTATCACCATTTTTTACCAAATTTTTTCCCAAATTTTTTTTCTATTTTTTGTATTCACCCAAATGTATTGTAAATACGTGTTTTAGATGTAAAATAATGTGAACATAACGATAAAAATATAAAAAGTATGATTAGTTCAATACAAATGACTTTAAACGATATTTAGCGGAATTATCACCATTTTTTACCAAATTTTTTCCAAAATTTTTTTTCTATTTTTTGTATTCACCCAAATGTATTGTAAATACGTGTTTTAGATGTAAAATAATGTGAACTTAACGATAAAAATATAAAAAGTATGATTAGTTCAATACAAATGACTTTAAACGATATTTAGCGGAATTATCACCATTTTTTACCAAATTTTTTTTCTATTTTTTGTATTCACCCAAATGTATTGTAAACACGTGTTTTAGATGTAAAATAATGTGAACTTAACGTTAAAAATATAAAAAGTATGATTAGTTTAATAGAAATGACTTAAGACGATATTTAGCGGATTCATCACCTGTATTTCAAAATTTTTTTACGACCTTTTATATTCACCCAAATGTATTGTAAAGACGTGTTTTAGATGTAAAATTATGTGAACTTAACGATAAAAATATAAAAAGTATGATTAGTTCAATACAAATGACTTTAAACGATATTTAGCGGAATTATCACCATTTTTTACCCAATTTTTTCCCAAATTTTTTTTCTATTTTTTGTATTCACCCAAATGTATTGTAAACACGTGTTTTAGATGTAAAATAATGTGAACTTAACGTTAAAAATATAAAAAGTATGATTAGTTTAATAGAAATGACTTAAGACGATATTTAGCGGATTCATCACCTGTATTTCAAAATTTTTTTACGACCTTTTATATTCACCCAAATGTATTGTAAAGACGTGTTTTAGATGTAAAATAATGTGAACTTAACGATTAAAATATAAAAATTATGATTAGTTCAATACAAATGACTTTAAACGATATTTAGCGGAATTATCACCATTTTTTACCAAATTTTTTCCCAAATTTTTTTTCTATTTTTTGTATTCACCCAAATGTATTGTAAATACGTGTTTTAGATGTAAAATAATGTGAACTTAACGATAAAAATATAAAAGTATGATTAGTTCAATACAAATGACTTTAAACGATATTTAGCGGAATTATCACCATTTTTTACCAAATTTTTTTTCTATTTTTTGTATTCACCCAAATGTATTGTAAACACGTGTATTAGATGTAAAATAATGTGAACTTAACGTTAAAAATATAAAAAGTATGATTAGTTTAATAGAAATGACTTAAGACGATATTTAGCTGATTCATCACCTGTATTTCAAAATTTTTTTACGACCTTTTATATTCACCCAAATGTATTGTAAAGACGTGTTTTAGATGTAAAATAATGTGAACTTAACGATAAAAATATAAAAAGTATGATTAGTTCAATACAAATGACTTTAAACGATATTTAGCGGAATTATCACCATTTTTTACCCAATTTTTTCCCAAATTTTTTTTCTATTTTTTGTATTCACCCAAATGTATTGTAAACACGTGTTTTAGATGTAAAATAATGTGAACTTAACGTTAAAAATATAAAAAGTATGATTAGTTTAATAGAAATGACTTAAGACGATATTTAGCGGATTCATCACCTGTATTTCAAAATTTTTTTACGACCTTTTATATTCACCAAAATGTATTGTAAAGACGTGTTTTAGATGTAAAATAATATGAACTTAACGATAAAAATATAAAAAGTATGATTAGTTCAATACAAATGACTTTAAACGATATTTAGCGGAATTATCACCATTTTTTACCAAATTTTTTCCCAAATTTTTTTTCTATTTTTTGTATTCACCCAAATGTATTGTAAATACGTGTTTTAGATGTAAAATAATGTGAACTTAACGATAAAAATATAAAAAGTATGATTAGTTCAATACAAATGACTTTAAACGATATTTAGCGGAATTATCACCATTTTTTACCAAATTTTTCCCCAAATTTTTTTTCTATTTTTTGTATTCACCCAAATGTATTGTAAATACGTGTTTTAGATGTAAAATAATGTGAACTTAACGTTAAAAATATAAAAAGTATGATTAGTTTAATAGAAATGACTTAAGACGATATTTAGCGGATTCATCACCTGTATTTCAAAATTTTTTTACGACCTTTTATATTCACCCAAATGTATTGTAAAGACGTGTTTTAGATGTAAAATTATGTGAACTTAACGATAAAAATATAAAAAGTATGATTAGTTCAATACAAATGACTTTAAACGATATTTAGCGGAATTATCACCATTTTTTACCAAATTTTTTCCCAAATTTTTTTTCTATTTTTTGTATTCACCCAAATGTATTGTAAATACGTGTTTTAGATGTAAAATAATGTGAACTTAACGATAAAAATATAAAAAGTATGATTAGTTCAATACAAATGACTTTAAACGATATTTAGCGGAATTATCACCATTTTTTACCAAATTTTTTTTCTATTTTTTGTATTCACCCAAATGTATTGTAAACACGTGTTTTAGATGTAAAATAATGTGAACTTAACGTTAAAAATATAAAAAGTATGATTAGTTTAATAGAAATGACTTAAGACGATATTTAGCGGATTCATCACCTGTATTTCAAAATTTTTTTACGACCTTTTATATTCACCCAAATGTATTGTAAAGACGTGTTTTAGATGTAAAATTATGTGAACTTAACGATAAAAATATAAAAAGTATGATTAGTTCAATACAAATGACTTTAAACGATATTTAGCGGAATTATCACCATTTTTTACCCAATTTTTTCCCAAATTTTTTTTCTATTTTTTGTATTCACCCAAATGTATTGTAAACACGTGTTTTAGATGTAAAATAATGTGAACTTAACGTTAAAAATATAAAAAGTATGATTAGTTTAATAGAAATGACTTAAGACGATATTTAGCGGATTCATCACCTGTATTTCAAAATTTTTTTACGACCTTTTATATTCACCCAAATGTATTGTAAAGACGTGTTATAGATGTAAAATAATGTGAAATTAACGATTAAAATATAAAAATTATGATTAGTTCAATACAAATGACTTTAAACGATATTTATCGGAATTATCACCATTTTTTACCAAATTTTTTCCCAAATTTTTTTTCTATTTTTTGTATTCACCCAAATGTATTGTAAATACGTGTTTTAGATGTAAAATAATGTGAACTTAACGATAAAAATATAAAAAGTATGATTAGTTCAATACAAATGACTTTAAACGATATTTAGCGGAATTATCACCATTTTTTACCAAATTTTTTCCCAAATTTTTTTTCTATTTTTTGTATTCACCCAAATGTATTGTAAATACGTGTTTTAGATGTAAAATAATGTGAACTTAACGATAAAAATATAAAAAGTATGATTAGTTCAATACAAATGACTTTAAACGATATTTAGCGGAATTATCACCATTTTTTACCAAATTTTTTTTCTATTTTTTGTATTCACCCAAATGTATTGTAAACACGTGTTTTAGATGTAAAATAATGTGAACTTAACGTTAAAAATATAAAAAGTATGATTAGTTTAATAGAAATGACTTAAGACGATATTTAGCGGATTCATCACCTGTATTTCAAAATTTTTTTACGACCTTTTATATTCACCCAAATGTATTGTAAAGACGTGTTTTAGATGTAAAATAATGTGAACTTAACGATTAAAATATAAAAATTATGATTAGTTCAATACAAATGACTTTAAACGATATTTAGCGGAATTATCACCATTTTTTACCAAATTTTTTCCCAAATTTTTTTTATATTTTTTGTATTCACCCGAATGTATTGTAAATACGTGTTTTAGATGTAAAATAATGTGAACTTAACGATAAAAATATAAAAAGTATGATTAGTTCAATACAAATGACTTTAAACGATATTTAGCGGAATTATCACCATTTTTTACCAATTTTTTTCCCAAATTTTTTTTCTATTTTTTGTATTCACCCAAATGTATTGTAAATACGTGTTTTAGATGTAAAATAATGTGAACTTAACGATAAAAATATAAAAAGTATGATTAGTTCAATACAAATGACTTTAAACGATATTTAGCGGAATTATCACCATTTTTTACCAAATTTTTTTTCTATTTTTTGTATTCACCCAAATGTATTGTAAACACGTGTTTTAGATGTAAAATAATGTGAACTTAACGTTAAAAATATAAAAAGTATGATTAGTTTAATAGAAATGACTTAAGACGATATTTAGCGGATTCATCACCTGTATTTCAAAATTTTTTTACGACCTTTTATATTCACCCAAATGTATTGTAAAGACGTGTTTTAGATGTAAAATAATGTGAACTTAACGATAAAAATATAAAAAGTATGATTAGTTCAATACAAATGACTTTAAACGATATTTAGCGGAATTATCACCATTTTTTACCCAATTTTTTCCCAAATTTTTTTTCTATTTTTTGTATTCACCCAAATGTATTGTAAACACGTGTTTTAGATGTAAAATAATGTGAACTTAACGTTAAAAATATAAAAAGTATGATTAGTTTAATAGAAATGACTTAAGACGATATTTAGTGGATTCATCACCTGTATTTCAAAATTTTTTTACGACCTTTTATATTCACCCAAATGTATTGTAAAGACGTGTTTTAGATGTAAAATAATGTGAACTTAACGATTAAAATATAAAAATTATGATTAGTTCAATACAAATGACTTTAAACGATATTTAGCGGAATTATCACCATTTTTTACCAAATTTTTTCCCAAATTTTTTTTCTATTTTTTGTATTCACCCAAATGTATTGTAAATACGTGTTTTAGATGTAAAATAATGTGAACTTAACGATAAAAATATAAAAAGTATGATTAGTTCAATACAAATGACTTTAAACGATATTTAGCGGAATTATCACCATTTTTTACCAAATTTTTTTTCTATTTTTTGTATTCACCCAAATGTATTGTAAACACGTGTTTTAGATGTAAAATAATGTGAACTTAACGTTAAAAATATAAAAAGTATGATTAGTTTAATAGAAATGACTTAAGACGATATTTAGCGGATTCATCATCTGTATTTCAAAATTTTTTTACGACCTTTTATATTCACCCAAATGTATTGTAAAGACGTGTTTTAGATGTAAAATAATGTGAACTTAACGATAAAAATATAAAAAGTATGATTAGTTCAATACAAATGACTTTAAACGATATTTAGCGGAATTATCACCATTTTTTACCAAATTTTTTTTTTATTTTTTGTATTCACCCAAATGTATTGTAAACACGTGTTTTAGATGTAAAATAATGTGAACTTAACGTTAAAAATATAAAAAGTATGATTAGTTTAATAGAAATGACTTAAGACGATATTTAGCGGATTCATCACCTGTATTTCAAAATTTTTTTACGACCTTTTATATTCACCCAAATGTATTGTAAAGACGTGTTTTAGATGTAAAATAATGTGAACTTAACGATAAAAATTTAAAAAGTATGATTAGTTCAATACAAATGACTTTAAACGATATTTAGCGGAATTATCACCATTTTTTACCCAATTTTTTCCCAAATTTTTTTTCTATTTTTTGTATTCACCCAAATATATTGTAAATACGTGTTTTAGATGTAAAATAATGTGAACTTAACGATAAAAATATAAAAAGTATGATTAGTTCAATACAAATGACTTTAAACGATATTTAGCGGAATTATCACCATTTTTTACCAAATTTTTTCCCAAATTTTTTTTCTATTTTTTGTATTCACCCAAATGTATTGTAAATACGTGTTTTAGATGTAAAATAATGTGAACTTAACGATAAAAATATAAAAAGTATGATTAGTTCAATACAAATGACTTTAAACGATATTTAGCGGAATTATCACCATTTTTTACCAAATTTTTTTTCTATTTTTTGTATTCACCCAAATGTATTGTAAACACGTGTTTTAGATGTAAAATAATGTGAACTTAACGTTAAAAATATAAAAAGTATGATTAGTTTAATAGAAATGACTTAAGACGATATTTAGCGGATTCATCACCTGTATTTCAAAATTTTTTTACGACCTTTTATATTCACCCAAATGTATTGTAAAGACGTGTTTTAGATGTAAAATAATGTGAACTTAACGATAAAAATATAAAAAGTATGATTAGTTCAATACAAATGACTTTAAACGATATTTAGCGGAATAATCACCATTTTTTACCCAATTTTTTCCCAAATTTTTTTTCTATTTTTTGTATTCACCCAAATGTATTGTAAACACGTGTTTTAGATGTAAAATAATGTGAACTTAACGTTAAAAATATAAAAAGTATGATTAGTTTAATAGAAATGACTTAAGACGATATTTAGCGGATTCATCACCTGTATTTCAAAATTTTTTTACGACCTTTTATATTCACCAAAATGTATTGTAAAGACGTGTTTTAGATGTAAAATAATATGAACTTAACGATAAAAATATAAAAAGTATGATTAGTTCAATACAAATGACTTTAAACGATATTTAGCGGAATTATCACCATTTTTTACCAAATTTTTTCCCAAATTTTTTTTCTATTTTTTGTATTCACCCAAATGTATTGTAAATACGTGTTTTAGATGTAAAATAATGTGAACTTAACGATAAAAATATAAAAAGTATGATTAGTTCAATACAAATGACTTTAAACGATATTTAGCGGAATTATCACCATTTTTTACCAAATTTTTCCCCAAATTTTTTTTCTATTTTTTGTATTCACCCAAATGTATTGTAAATACGTGTTTTAGATGTAAAATAATGTGAACTTAACGTTAAAAATATAAAAAGTATGATTAGTTTAATAGAAATGACTTAAGACGATATTTAGCGGATTCATCACCTGTATTTCAAAATTTTTTTACGACCTTTTATATTCACCCAAATGTATTGTAAAGACGTGTTTTAGATGTAAAATTATGTGAACTTAACGATAAAAATATAAAAAGTATGATTAGTTCAATACAAATGACTTTAAACGATATTTAGCGGAATTATCACCATTTTTTACCCAATTTTTTCCCAAATTTTTTTTCTATTTTTTGTATTCACCCAAATGTATTGTAAACACGTGTTTTAGATGTAAAATAATGTGAACTTAACGTTAAAAATATAAAAAGTATGATTAGTTTAATAGAAATGACTTAAGACGATATTTAGCGGATTCATCACCTGTATTTCAAAATTTTTTTACGACCTTTTATATTCACCCAAATGTATTGTAAATACGTGTTTTAGATGTAAAATAATGTGAACTTAACGATAAAAATATAAAAAGTATGATTAGTTCAATACAAATGACTTTAAACGATATTTAGCGGAATTATCACCATTTTTTACCAAATTTTTTTTCTATTTTTTGTATTCACCCAAATGTATTGTAAACACGTGTTTTAGATGTAAAATAATGTGAACTTAACGTTAAAAATATAAAAAGTATGATTAGTTTAAAAGAAATGACTTAAGACGATATTTAGCGGATTCATCACCTGTATTTCAAAATTTTTTTACGACCTTTTATATTCACCCAAATGTATTGTAAAGACGTGTTTTAGATGTAAAATAATGTGAACTTAACGATAAAAATATAAAAAGTATGATTAGTTCAATACAAATGACTTTAAACGATATTTAGCGGAATAATCACCATTTTTTACCCAATTTTTTCCCAAATTTTTTTTCTATTTTTTGTATTCACCCAAATGTATTGTAAACACGTGTTTTAGATGTAAAATAATGTGAACTTAACGTTAAAAATATAAAAAGTATGATTAGTTTAATAGAAATGACTTAAGACGATATTTAGCGGATTCATCACCTGTATTTCAAAATTTTTTTACGACCTTTTATATTCACCCAAATGTATTGTAAAGACGTGTTTTAGATGTAAAATTATGTGAACTTAACGATAAAAATATAAAAAGTATGATTAGTTCAATACAAATGACTTTAAACGATATTTAGCGGAATTATCACCATTTTTTACCCAATTTTTTCCCAAATTTTTTTTCTATTTTTTGTATTCACCCAAATGTATTGTAAACACGTGTTTTAGATGTAAAATAATGTGAACTTAACGTTAAAAATATAAAAAGTATGATTAGTTTAATAGAAATGACTTAAGACGATATTTAGCGGATTCATCACCTGTATTTCAAAATTTTTTTACGACCTTTTATATTCACCCAAATGTATTGTAAAGACGTGTTTTAGATGTAAAATAATGTGAACTTAACGATAAAAATATAAAAAGTATGATTAGTTCAATACAAATGACTTTAAACGATATTTAGCGGAATTATCAACATTTTTTACCAAATTTTTTCCCAAATTTTTTTTCTATTTTTTGTATTCACCCAAATGTATTGTAAATACGTGTTTTAGATGTAAAATAATGTGAACTTAACGATAAAAATATAAAAAGTATGATTAGTTCAATACAAATGACTTTAAACGATATTTAGCGGATTCAACACCTGTATTTCAAAATTTTTTTACGACCTTTTATATTCACCCAAATGTATTGTAAAGACGTGTTTTAGATGTAAAATAATGTGAACTTAACGATAAAAATATAAAAAGTATGATTAGTTCAATACAAATGACTTTAAACGATATTTAGCGGAATTATCACCATTTTTTACCCAATTTTTTCCCAAATTTTTTTTCTATTTTTTGTATTCACCCAAATGTATTGTAAATACTTGTTTTAGATGTAAAATAATGTGAACTTAACGATAAAAATATAAAAAGTATGATTAGTTCAATAAAAATGACTTTAAACGATATTTTGCGGAATTATCACCATCTTTTACCAAATTTTTTCCCAAATTTTTTTTCTATTTTTTGTATTCACCCAAATGTATTGTAAATACGTGTTTTAGATGTAAAATAATGTGAACTTAACGTTAAAAATATAAAAAGTATGATTAGTTTAATAGAAATGACTTAAGACGATATTTAGCGGATTCATCACCTGTATTTCAAAATTTTTTTACGACCTTTTATATTCACCCAAATGTATTGTAAAGACGTGTTTTAGATGTAAAATAATGTGAACTTAACGATAAAAATTTAAAAAGTATGATTAGTTCAATACAAATGACTTTAAACGATATTTAGCGGAATTATCACCATTTTTTACCCAAATTTTTCCCAAATTTTTTTTTTATTTTTTGTATTCACCCAAATATATTGTAAATACGTGTTTTAGATGTAAAATAATGTGAACTTAACGATAAAAATATAAAAAGTATGATTAGTTCAATACAAATGACTTTAAACGATATTTAGCGGAATTATCACCATTTTTTACCAAATTTTTTTTCTATTTTTTGTATTCACCCAAATGTATTGTAAACACGTGTTTTAGATGTAAAATAATGTGAACTTAACGTTAAAAATATAAAAAGTATGATTAGTTTAAAAGAAATGACTTAAGACGATATTTAGCGGATTCATCACCTGTATTTCAAAATTTTTTTACGACCTTTTATATTCACCCAAATGTATTGTAAAGACGTGTTTTAGATGTAAAATAATGTGAACTTAACGATAAAAATATAAAAAGTATGATTAGTTCAATACAAATGACTTTAAACGATATTTAGCGGAATAATCACCATTTTTTACCCAATTTTTTCCCAAATTTTTTTTCTATTTTTTGTATTCACCCAAATGTATTGTAAACACGTGTTTTAGATGTAAAATAATGTGAACTTAACGTTAAAAATATAAAAAGTATGATTAGTTTAATAGAAATGACTTAAGACGATATTTAGCGGATTCATCACCTGTATTTCAAAATTTTTTTACGACCTTTTATATTCACCCAAATGTATTGTAAAGACGTGTTTTAGATGTAAAATTATGTGAACTTAACGATAAAAATATAAAAAGTATGATTAGTTCAATACAAATGACTTTAAACGATATTTAGCGGAATTATCACCATTTTTTACCCAATTTTTTCCCAAATTTTTTTTCTATTTTTTGTATTCACCCAAATGTATTGTAAACACGTGTTTTAGATGTAAAATAATGTGAACTTAACGTTAAAAATATAAAAAGTATGATTAGTTTAATAGAAATGACTTAAGACGATATTTAGCGGATTCATCACCTGTATTTCAAAATTTTTTTACGACCTTTTATATTCACCCAAATGTATTGTAAAGACGTGTTTTAGATGTAAAATAATGTGAACTTAACGATAAAAATATAAAAAGTATGATTAGTTCAATACAAATGACTTTAAACGATATTTAGCGGATTCAACACCTGTATTTCAAAATTTTTTTACGACCTTTTATATTCACCCAAATGTATTGTAAAGACGTGTTTTAGATGTAAAATAATGTGAACTTAACGATAAAAATATAAAAAGTATGATTAGTTCAATACAAATGACTTTAAACGATATTTAGCGGAATTATCACCATTTTTTACCCAATTTTTTCCCAAATTTTTTTTCTATTTTTTGTATTCACCCAAATGTATTGTAAATACTTGTTTTAGATGTAAAATAATGTGAACTTAACGATAAAAATATAAAAAGTATGATTAGTTCAATAAAAATGACTTTAAACGATATTTTGCGGAATTATCACCATCTTTTACCAAATTTTTTCCCAAATTTTTTTTCTATTTTTTGTATTCACCCAAATGTATTGTAAATACGTGTTTTAGATGTAAAATAATGTGAACTTAACGTTAAAAATATAAAAAGTATGATTAGTTTAATAGAAATGACTTAAGACGATATTTAGCGGATTCATCACCTGTATTTCAAAATTTTTTTACGACCTTTTATATTCACCCAAATGTATTGTAAAGACGTGTTTTAGATGTAAAATAATGTGAACTTAACGATAAAAATTTAAAAAGTATGATTAGTTCAATACAAATGACTTTAAACGATATTTAGCGGAATTATCACCATTTTTTACCCAAATTTTTCCCAAATTTTTTTTTTATTTTTTGTATTCACCCAAATATATTGTAAATACGTGTTTTAGATGTAAAATAATGTGAACTTAACGATAAAAATATAAAAAGTATGATTAGTTCAATACAAATGACTTTAAACGATATTTAGCGGAATTATCACCATTTTTTACCCAATTTTTTCCCAAATTTTTTTTCTATTTTTTGTATTCACCCAAATGTATTGTAAACACGTGTTTTAGATGTAAAATAATGTGAACTTAACGTTAAAAATATAAAAAGTATGATTAGTTTAATAGAAATGACTTAAGACGATATTTAGCGGATACATCACCTGTATTTCAAAATTTTTTTACGACCTTTTATATTCACCCAAATGTATTGTAAAGACGTGTTTTAGATGTAAAATAATGTGAACTTAACGATAAAAATATAAAAAGTATGATTAGTTCAATACAAATGACTTTAAACGATATTTAGCGGAATTATCACCATTTTTTACCAAATTTTTTCCCAAATTTTTTTTCTATTTTTTGTATTCACCCAAATGTATTGTAAATACGTGTTTTAGATGTAAAATAATGTGAACTTAACGATAAAAATATAAAAAGTATGATTAGTTCAATACAAATGACTTTAAACGATATTTAGCGGAATTATCACCATTTTTTACCAAATTTTTTTTCTATTTTTTTTATTCACCCGAATGTATTGTAAACACGTGTATTAGATGTAAAATAATGTGAACTTAACGATAAAAATATAAAAAGTATGATTAGTTCAATAAAAATGACTTTAAACGATATTTTGCGGAATTATCACCATCTTTTACCAAATTTTTTCCCAAATTTTTTTTCTATTTTTTGTATTCACCCAAATGTATTGTAAATACGTGTTTTAGATGTAAAATAATGTGAACTTAACGTTAAAAATATAAAAAGTATGATTAGTTTAATAGAAATGACTTAAGACGATATTTAGCGGATTCATCACCTGTATTTCAAAATTTTTTTACGACCTTTTATATTCACCCAAATGTATTGTAAAGACGTGTTTTAGATGTAAAATAATGTGAACTTAACGATAAAAATTTAAAAAGTATGATTAGTTCAATACAAATGACTTTAAACGATATTTAGCGGAATTATCACCATTTTTTACCCAAATTTTTCCCAAATTTTTTTTTTATTTTTTGTATTCACCCAAATATATTGTAAATACGTGTTTTAGATGTAAAATAATGTGAACTTAACGATAAAAATATAAAAAGTATGATTAGTTCAATACAAATGACTTTAAACGATATTTAGCGGAATTATCACCATTTTTTACCAAATTTTTTTTCTATTTTTTGTATTCACCCAAATGTATTGTAAACACGTGTTTTAGATGTAAAATAATGTGAACTTAACGTTAAAAATATAAAAAGTATGATTAGTTTAAAAGAAATGACTTAAGACGATATTTAGCGGATTCATCACCTGTATTTCAAAATTTTTTTACGACCTTTTATATTCACCCAAATGTATTGTAAAGACGTGTTTTAGATGTAAAATAATGTGAACTTAACGATAAAAATATAAAAAGTATGATTAGTTCAATACAAATGACTTTAAACGATATTTAGCGGAATAATCACCATTTTTTACCCAATTTTTTCCCAAATTTTTTTTCTATTTTTTGTATTCACCCAAATGTATTGTAAACACGTGTTTTAGATGTAAAATAATGTGAACTTAACGTTAAAAATATAAAAAGTATGATTAGTTTAATAGAAATGACTTAAGACGATATTTAGCGGATTCATCACCTGTATTTCAAAATTTTTTTACGACCTTTTATATTCACCCAAATGTATTGTAAAGACGTGTTTTAGATGTAAAATTATGTGAACTTAACGATAAAAATATAAAAAGTATGATTAGTTCAATACAAATGACTTTAAACGATATTTAGCGGAATTATCACCATTTTTTACCCAATTTTTTCCCAAATTTTTTTTCTATTTTTTGTATTCACCCAAATGTATTGTAAACACGTGTTTTAGATGTAAAATAATGTGAACTTAACGTTAAAAATATAAAAAGTATGATTAGTTTAATAGAAATGACTTAAGACGATATTTAGCGGATTCATCACCTGTATTTCAAAATTTTTTTACGACCTTTTATATTCACCCAAATGTATTGTAAAGACGTGTTTTAGATGTAAAATAATGTGAACTTAACGATAAAAATATAAAAAGTATGATTAGTTCAATACAAATGACTTTAAACGATATTTAGCGGATTCAACACCTGTATTTCAAAATTTTTTTACGACCTTTTATATTCACCCAAATGTATTGTAAAGACGTGTTTTAGATGTAAAATAATGTGAACTTAACGATAAAAATATAAAAAGTATGATTAGTTCAATACAAATGACTTTAAACGATATTTAGCGGAATTATCACCATTTTTTACCCAATTTTTTCCCAAATTTTTTTTCTATTTTTTGTATTCACCCAAATGTATTGTAAATACTTGTTTTAGATGTAAAATAATGTGAACTTAACGATAAAAATATAAAAAGTATGATTAGTTCAATAAAAATGACTTTAAACGATATTTTGCGGAATTATCACCATCTTTTACCAAATTTTTTCCCAAATTTTTTTTCTATTTTTTGTATTCACCCAAATGTATTGTAAATACGTGTTTTAGATGTAAAATAATGTGAACTTAACGTTAAAAATATAAAAAGTATGATTAGTTTAATAGAAATGACTTAAGACGATATTTAGCGGATTCATCACCTGTATTTCAAAATTTTTTTACGACCTTTTATATTCACCCAAATGTATTGTAAAGACGTGTTTTAGATGTAAAATAATGTGAACTTAACGATAAAAATTTAAAAAGTATGATTAGTTCAATACAAATGACTTTAAACGATATTTAGCGGAATTATCACCATTTTTTACCCAAATTTTTCCCAAATTTTTTTTTTATTTTTTGTATTCACCCAAATATATTGTAAATACGTGTTTTAGATGTAAAATAATGTGAACTTAACGATAAAAATATAAAAAGTATGATTAGTTCAATACAAATGACTTTAAACGATATTTAGCGGAATTATCACCATTTTTTACCCAATTTTTTCCCAAATTTTTTTTCTATTTTTTGTATTCACCCAAATGTATTGTAAACACGTGTTTTAGATGTAAAATAATGTGAACTTAACGTTAAAAATATAAAAAGTATGATTAGTTTAATAGAAATGACTTAAGACGATATTTAGCGGATACATCACCTGTATTTCAAAATTTTTTTACGACCTTTTATATTCACCCAAATGTATTGTAAAGACGTGTTTTAGATGTAAAATAATGTGAACTTAACGATAAAAATATAAAAAGTATGATTAGTTCAATACAAATGACTTTAAACGATATTTAGCGGAATTATCACCATTTTTTACCAAATTTTTTCCCAAATTTTTTTTCTATTTTTTGTATTCACCCAAATGTATTGTAAATACGTGTTTTAGATGTAAAATAATGTGAACTTAACGATAAAAATATAAAAAGTATGATTAGTTCAATACAAATGACTTTAAACGATATTTAGCGGAATTATCACCATTTTTTACCAAATTTTTTTTCTATTTTTTTTATTCACCCGAATGTATTGTAAACACGTGTATTAGATGTAAAATAATGTGAACTTAACGTTAAAAATGTAAAAAGTATGATTAGTTTAATAGAAATGACTTAAGACGATATTTAGCGGATTCATCACCTGTATTTCAAAATTTTTTTACGACCTTTTATATTCACCCAAATGTATTGTAAAGACGTGTTTTAGATGTAAAATAATGTGAACTTAACGATAAAAATATAAAAAGTATGATTAGTTCAATACAAATGACTTTAAACGATATTTAGCGGAATTATCACCATTTTTTACCCAATTTTTTCCCAAATTTTTTTTCTATTTTTTGTATTCACCCAAATGTATTGTAAACACGTGTTTTAGATGTAAAATAATGTGAACTTAACGTTAAAAATATAAAAAGTATGATTAGTTTAATAGAAATGACTTAAGACGATATTTAGCGGATTCATCACCTGTATTTCAAAATTTTTTTACGACCTTTTATATTCACCCAAATGTATTGTAAAGACGTGTTTTAGATGTAAAATAATATGAACTTAACGATAAAAATATAAAAAGTATGATTAGTTCAATACAAATGACTTTAAACGATATTTAGCGGAATTATCACCATTTTTTACCCAATTTTTTCCCAAATTTTTTTTCTATTTTTTGTATTCACCCAAATGTATTGTAAACACGTGTTTTAGATGTAAAATAATGTGAACTTAACGTTAAAAATATAAAAAGTATGATTAGTTTAATAGAAATGACTTAAGACGATATTTAGCGGATTCATCACCTGTATTTCAAAATTTTTTTACGACCTTTTATATTCACCAAAATGTATTGTAAAGACGTGTTTTAGATGTAAAATAATATGAACTTAACGATAAAAATATAAAAAGTATGATTAGTTCAATACAAATGACTTTAAACGATATTTAGCGGAATTATCACCATTTTTTACCAAATTTTTTCCCAAATTTTTTTTCTATTTTTTGTATTCACCCAAATGTATTGTAAATACGTGTTTTAGATGTAAAATAATGTGAACTTAACGATAAAAATATAAAAAGTATGATTAGTTCAATACAAATGACTTTAAACGATATTTAGCGGAATTATCACCATTTTTTACCAAATTTTTTTTCTATTTTTTGTATTCACCCAAATGTATTGTGAACACGTGTTTTAGATGTAAAATAATGTGAACTTAACGTTAAAAATATAAAAAGTATGATTAGTTTAATAGAAATGACTTAAGACGATATTTAGCGGATTCATCACCTGGATTTCAAAATTTTTTTACGACCTTTTATATTCACCAAAATGTATTGTAAAGACGTGTTTTAGATGTAAAATAATATGAACTTAACGATAAAAATATAAAAAGTATGATTAGTTCAATACAAATGACTTTAAACGATATTTAGCGGAATTATCACCATTTTTTACCAAATTTTTTCCCAAATTTTTTTTCTATTTTTTGTATTCACCCAAATGTATTGTAAATACGTGTTTTAGATGTAAAATAATGTGAACTTAACGATAAAAATATAAAAAGTATGATTAGTTCAATACAAATGACTTTAAACGATATTTAGCGGAATTATCACCATTTTTTACCAAATTTTTTTTCTATTTTTTGTATTCACCCAAATGTATTGTAAACACGTGTTTTAGATGTAAAATAATGTGAACTTAACGATAAAAATTTAAAAAGTATGATTAGTTCAATACAAATGACTTTAAACGATATTTAGCGGAATTATCACCATTTTTTACCAAATTTTTTTTCTATTTTTTGTATTCACCCAAATGTATTGTAAACACGTGTTTTAGATGTAAAATAATGTGAACTTAACGTTAAAAATATAAAAAGTATGATTAGTTTAATAGAAATGACTTAAGACGATATTTAGCGGATTCATCACCTGTATTTCAAAATTTTTTTACGACCTTTTATATTCACCAAAATGTATTGTAAAGACGTGTTTTAGATGTAAAATAATATGAACTTAACGATAAAAATATAAAAAGTATGATTAGTTCAATACAAATGACTTTAAACGATATTTAGCGGAATTATCACCATTTTTTACCAAATTTTTTCCCAAATTTTTTTTCTATTTTTTGTATTCACCCAAATGTATTGTAAATACGTGTTTTAGATGTAAAATAATGTGAACTTAACGATAAAAATATAAAAAGTATGATTAGTTCAATACAAATGACTTTAAACGATATTTAGCGGAATTATCACCATTTTTTACCAAATTTTTTTTCTATTTTTTGTATTCACCCAAATGTATTGTAAACACGTGTTTTAGATGTAAAATAATGTGAACTTAACGTTAAAAATATAAAAAGTATGATTAGTTCAATAGAAATGACTTAAGACGATATTTAGCGGATTCATCACCTGGATTTCAAAATTTTTTTACGACCTTTTATATTCACCAAAATGTATTGTAAAGACGTGTTTTAGATGTAAAATAATATGAACTTAACGATAAAAATATAAAAAGTATGATTAGTTCAATACAAATGACTTTAAACGATATTTAGCGGAATTATCACCATTTTTTACCAAATTTTTTCCCAAATTTTTTTTCTATTTTTTGTATTCACCCAAATGTATTGTAAATACGTGTTTTAGATGTAAAATAATGTGAACTTAACGATAAAAATATAAAAAGTATGATTAGTTCAATACCAATGACTTTAAACGATATTTAGCGGAATTATCACCATTTTTTACCAAATTTTTTTTCTATTTTTTGTATTCACCCAAATGTATTGTAAACACGTGTTTTAGATGTAAAATAATGTGAACTTAACGATAAAAATTTAAAAAGTATGATTAGTTCAATACAAATGACTTTAAACGATATTTAGCGGAATTATCACCATTTTTTACCAAATTTTTTTTTTATTTTTTGTATTCACCCAAATGTATTGTAAACACGTGTTTTAGATGTAAAATAATGTGAACTTAACGATAAAAATATAAAAAGTATGATTAGTTCAATACAAATGACTTTAAACGATATTTAGCGGAATTATCACCATTTTTTACCAAATTTTTTTTCTATTTTTTGTATTCACCCAAATGTATTGTAAACACGTGTTTTAGATGTAAAATAATGTGAACTTAACGTTAAAAATATAAAAAGTATGATTAGTTTAATAGAAATGACTTAAGACGATATTTAGCGGATTCATCACCTGTATTTCAAAATTTTTTTACGACCTTTTATATTCACCAAAATGTATTGTAAAGACGTGTTTTAGATGTAAAATAATATGAACTTAACGATAAAAATATAAAAAGTATGATTAGTTCAATACAAATGACTTTAAACGATATTTAGCGGAATTATCACCATTTTTTACCAAATTTTTTCCCAAATTTTTTTTCTATTTTTTGTATTCACCCAAATGTATTGTAAATACGTGTTTTAGATGTAAAATAATGTGAACTTAACGATAAAAATATAAAAAGTATGATTAGTTCAATACAAATGACTTTAAACGATATTTAGCGGAATTATCACCATTTTTTACCAAATTTTTCCCCAAATTTTTTTTCTATTTTTTGTATTCACCCAAATGTATTGTAAATACGTGTTTAAGATGTAAAATAATGTGAACTTAACGTTAAAAGTATAAAAAGTATGATTAGTTTAATAGAAATGACTTAAGACGATATTTAGCGGATTCATCACCTGTATTTCAAAATTTTTTTACGACCTTTTATATTCACCCAAATGTATTGTAAAGACGTGTTTTAGATGTAAAATTATGTGAACTTAACGATAAAAATATAAAAAGTATGATTAGTTCAATACAAATGACTTTAAACGATATTTAGCGGAATTATCACCATTTTTTACCCAATTTTTTCCCAAATTTTTTTTCTATTTTTTGTATTCACCCAAATGTATTGTAAACACGTGTTTTAGATGTAAAATAATGTGAACTTAACGTTAAAAATATAAAAAGTATGATTAGTTTAATAGAAATGACTTAAGACGATATTTAGCGGATTCATCACGTGTATTTCAAAATTTTTTTACGACCTTTTATATTCACCCAAATGTATTGTAAAGACGTGTTTTAGATGTAAAATAATGTGAACTTAACGATAAAAATATAGAAAGTATAATTAGTTCAATACAAATGACTTTAAACGATATTTAGCGGAATTATCACCATTTTTTACCAAATTTTTTCCCAAATTTTTTTTCTATTTTTTGTATTCACCCAAATGTATTGTAAATACGTGTTTTAGATGTAAAATAATGTGAACTTAACGATAAAAATATAAAAAGTATGATTAGTTCAATACAAATGACTTTAAACGATATTTAGCGGAATTATCACCATTTTTTACCAAATTTTTTTTCTATTTTTTTTATTCACCCGAATGTATTGTAAACACGTGTATTAGATGTAAAATAATGTGAACTTAACGTTAAAAATGTAAAAAGTATGATTAGTTTAATAGAAATGACTTAAGACGATATTTAGCGAATTCATCACCTGTATTTCAAAATTTTTTTACGACCTTTTATATTCACCCAAATGTATTGTAAAGACGTGTTTTAGATGTAAAATAATGTGAACTTAACGATAAAAATATAAAAAGTATGATTAGTTCAATAAAAATGACTTTAAACGATATTTTGCGGAATTATCACCATCTTTTACCAAATTTTTTCCCAAATTTTTTTTCTATTTTTTGTATTCACCCAAATGTATTGTAAATACGTGTTTTAGATGTAAAATAATGTGAACTTAACGTTAAAAATATAAAAAGTATGATTAGTTTAATAGAAATGACTTAAGACGATATTTAGCGGATTCATCACCTGTATTTCAAAATTTTTTTACGACCTTTTATATTCACCCAAATGTATTGTAAAGACGTGTTTTAGATGTAAAATAATGTGAACTTAACGATAAAAATTTAAAAAGTATGATTAGTTCAATACAAATGACTTTAAACGATATTTAGCGGAATTATCACCATTTTTTACCCAAATTTTTCCCAAATTTTTTTTTTATTTTTTGTATTCACCCAAATATATTGTAAATACGTGTTTTAGATGTAAAATAATGTGAACTTAACGATAAAAATATAAAAAGTATGATTAGTTCAATACAAATGACTTTAAACGATATTTAGCGGAATTATCACCATTTTTTACCCAATTTTTTCCCAAATTTTTTTTCTATTTTTTGTATTCACCCAAATGTATTGTAAACACGTGTTTTAGATGTAAAATAATGTGAACTTAACGTTAAAAATATAAAAAGTATGATTAGTTTAATAGAAATGACTTAAGACGATATTTAGCGGATACATCACCTGTATTTCAAAATTTTTTTACGACCTTTTATATTCACCCAAATGTATTGTAAAGACGTGTTTTAGATGTAAAATAATGTGAACTTAACGATAAAAATATAAAAAGTATGATTAGTTCAATACAAGTGACTTTAAACGATATTTAGCGGAATTATCACCATTTTTTACCAAATTTTTTCCCAAATTTTTTTTCTATTTTTTGTATTCACCCAAATGTATTGTAAATACGTGTTTTAGATGTAAAATAATGTGAACTTAACGATAAAAATATAAAAAGTATGATTAGTTCAATACAAATGACTTTAAACGATATTTAGCGGAATTATCACCATTTTTTACCAAATTTTTTTTCTATTTTTTTTATTCACCCGAATGTATTGTAAACACGTGTATTAGATGTAAAATAATGTGAACTTAACGTTAAAAATGTAAAAAGTATGATTAGTTTAATAGAAATGACTTAAGACGATATTTAGCGGATTCATCACCTGTATTTCAAAATTTTTTTACGACCTTTTATATTCACCCAAATGTATTGTAAAGACGTGTTTTAGATGTAAAATAATGTGAACTTAACGATAAAAATATAAAAAGTATGATTAGTTCAATACAAATGACTTTAAACGATATTTAGCGGAATTATCACCATTTTTTACCCAATTTTTTCCCAAATTTTTTTTCTATTTTTTGTATTCACCCAAATGTATTGTAAACACGTGTTTTAGATGTAAAATAATGTGAACTTAACGTTAAAAATATAAAAAGTATGATTAGTTTAATAGAAATGACTTAAGACGATATTTAGCGGATTCATCACCTGTATTTCAAAATTTTTTTACGACCTTTTATATTCACCCAAATGTATTGTAAAGACGTGTTTTAGATGTAAAATAATATGAACTTAACGATAAAAATATAAAAAGTATGATTAGTTCAATACAAATGACTTTAAACGATATTTAGCGGAATTATCACCATTTTTTACCCAATTTTTTCCCAAATTTTTTTTCTATTTTTTGTATTCACCCAAATGTATTGTAAACACGTGTTTTAGATGTAAAATAATGTGAACTTAACGTTAAAAATATAAAAAGTATGATTAGTTTAATAGAAATGACTTAAGACGATATTTAGCGGATTCATCACCTGTATTTCAAAATTTTTTTACGACCTTTTATATTCACCAAAATGTATTGTAAAGACGTGTTTTAGATGTAAAATAATATGAACTTAACGATAAAAATATAAAAAGTATGATTAGTTCAATACAAATGACTTTAAACGATATTTAGCGGAATTATCACCATTTTTTACCAAATTTTTTCCCAAATTTTTTTTCTATTTTTTGTATTCACCCAAATGTATTGTAAATACGTGTTTTAGATGTAAAATAATGTGAACTTAACGATAAAAATATAAAAAGTATGATTAGTTCAATACAAATGACTTTAAACGATATTTAGCGGAATTATCACCATTTTTTACCAAATTTTTTTTCTATTTTTTGTATTCACCCAAATGTATTGTAAACACGTGTTTTAGATGTAAAATAATGTGAACTTAACGTTAAAAATATAAAAAGTATGATTAGTTTAATAGAAATGACTTAAGACGATATTTAGCGGATTCATCACCTGGATTTCAAAATTTTTTTACGACCTTTTATATTCACCAAAATGTATTGTAAAGACGTGTTTTAGATGTAAAATAATATGAACTTAACGATAAAAATATAAAAAGTATGATTAGTTCAATACAAATGACTTTAAACGATATTTAGCGGAATTATCACCATTTTTTACCAAATTTTTTCCCAAATTTTTTTTCTATTTTTTGTATTCACCCAAATGTATTGTAAATACGTGTTTTAGATGTAAAATAATGTGAACTTAACGATAAAAATATAAAAAGTATGATTAGTTCAATACAAATGACTTTAAACGATATTTAGCGGAATTATCACCATTTTTTACCAAATTTTTTTTCTATTTTTTGTATTCACCCAAATGTATTGTAAACACGTGTTTTAGATGTAAAATAATGTGAACTTAACGATAAAAATTTAAAAAGTATGATTAGTTCAATACAAATGACTTTAAACGATATTTAGCGGAATTATCACCATTTTTTACCAAATTTTTTTTCTATTTTTTGTATTCACCCAAATGTATTGTAAACACGTGTTTTAGATGTAAAATAATGTGAACTTAACGTTAAAAATATAAAAAGTATGATTAGTTTAATAGAAATGACTTAAGACGATATTTAGCGGATTCATCACCTGTATTTCAAAATTTTTTTACGACCTTTTATATTCACCAAAATGTATTGTAAAGACGTGTTTTAGATGTAAAATAATATGAACTTAACGATAAAAATATAAAAAGTATGATTAGTTCAATACAAATGACTTTAAACGATATTTAGCGGAATTATCACCATTTTTTACCAAATTTTTTCCCAAATTTTTTTTCTATTTTTTGTATTCACCCAAATGTATTGTAAATACGTGTTTTAGATGTAAAATAATGTGAACTTAACGATAAAAATATAAAAAGTATGATTAGTTCAATACAAATGACTTTAAACGATATTTAGCGGAATTATCACCATTTTTTACCAAATTTTTTTTCTATTTTTTGTATTCACCCAAATGTATTGTAAACACGTGTTTTAGATGTAAAATAATGTGAACTTAACGTTAAAAATATAAAAAGTATGATTAGTTTAATAGAAATGACTTAAGACGATATTTAGCGGATTCATCACCTGGATTTCAAAATTTTTTTACGACCTTTTATATTCACCAAAATGTATTGTAAAGACGTGTTTTAGATGTAAAATAATATGAACTTAACGATAAAAATATAAAAAGTATGATTAGTTCAATACAAATGACTTTAAACGATATTTAGCGGAATTATCACCATTTTTTACCAAATTTTTTCCCAAATTTTTTTTCTATTTTTTGTATTCACCCAAATGTATTGTAAATACGTGTTTTAGATGTAAAATAATGTGAACTTAACGATAAAAATATAAAAAGTATGATTAGTTCAATACAAATGACTTTAAACGATATTTAGCGGAATTATCACCATTTTTTACCAAATTTTTTTTCTATTTTTTGTATTCACCCAAATGTATTGTAAACACGTGTTTTAGATGTAAAATAATGTGAACTTAACGATAAAAATTTAAAAAGTATGATTAGTTCAATACAAATGACTTTAAACGATATTTAGCGGAATTATCACCATTTTTTACCAAATTTTTTTTTTATTTTTTGTATTCACCCAAATGTATTGTAAACACGTGTTTTAGATGTAAAATAATGTGAACTTAACGATAAAAATATAAAAAGTATGATTAGTTCAATACAAATGACTTTAAACGATATTTAGCGGAATTATCACCATTTTTTACCAAATTTTTTTTCTATTTTTTGTATTCACCCAAATGTATTGTAAACACGTGTTTTAGATGTAAAATAATGTGAACTTAACGTTAAAAATATAAAAAGTATGATTAGTTTAATAGAAATGACTTAAGACGATATTTAGCGGATTCATCACCTGTATTTCAAAATTTTTTTACGACCTTTTATATTCACCCAAATGTATTGTAAAGACGTGTTTTAGATGTAAAATAATGTGAACTTAACGATAAAAATATAAAAAGTATGATTAGTTCAATACAAATGACTTTAAACGATATTTAGCGGAATTATCACCATTTTTTACCCAATTTTTTCCCAAATTTTTTTTCTATTTTTTGTATTCACCCAAATGTATTGTAAACACGTGTTTTAGATGTAAAATAATGTGAACTTAACGTTAAAAATATAAAAAGTATGATTAGTTTAATAGAAATGACTTAAGACGATATTTAGCGGATTCATCACCTGTATTTCAAAATTTTTTTACGACCTTTTATATTCACCAAAATGTATTGTAAAGACGTGTTTTAGATGTAAAATAATATGAACTTAACGATAAAAATATAAAAAGTATGATTAGTTCAATACAAATGACTTTAAACGATATTTAGCGGAATTATCACCATTTTTTACCAAATTTTTTCCCAAATTTTTTTTCTATTTTTTGTATTCACCCAAATGTATTGTAAATACGTGTTTTAGATGTAAAATAATGTGAACTTAACGATAAAAATATAAAAAGTATGATTAGTTCAATACAAATGACTTTAAACGATATTTAGCGGAATTATCACCATTTTTTACCAAATTTTTCCCCAAATTTTTTTTCTATTTTTTGTATTCACCCAAATGTATTGTAAATACGTGTTTTAGATGTAAAATAATGTGAACTTAACGTTAAAAGTATAAAAAGTATGATTAGTTTAATAGAAATGACTTAAGACGATATTTAGCGGATTCATCACCTGTATTTCAAAATTTTTTTACGACCTTTTATATTCACCCAAATGTATTGTAAAGACGTGTTTTAGATGTAAAATTATGTGAACTTAACGATAAAAATATAAAAAGTATGATTAGTTCAATACAAATGACTTTAAACGATATTTAGCGGAATTATCACCATTTTTTACCCAATTTTTTCCCAAATTTTTTTTCTATTTTTTGTATTCACCCAAATGTATTGTAAACACGTGTTTTAGATGTAAAATAATGTGAACTTAACGTTAAAAATATAAAAAGTATGATTAGTTTAATAGAAATGACTTAAGACGATATTTAGCGGATTCATCACCTGTATTTCAAAATTTTTTTACGACCTTTTATATTCACCCAAATGTATTGTAAAGACGTGTTTTAGATGTAAAATAATGTGAACTTAACGATAAAAATATAGAAAGTATAATTAGTTCAATACAAATGACTTTAAACGATATTTAGCGGAATTATCACCATTTTTTACCAAATTTTTTCCCAAATTTTTTTTCTATTTTTTGTATTCACCCAAATGTATTGTAAATACGTGTTTTAGATGTAAAATAATGTGAACTTAACGATAAAAATATAAAAAGTATGATTAGTTCAATACAAATGACTTTAAACGATATTTAGCGGAATTATCACCATTTTTTACCAAATTTTTTTTCAATTTTTTGTATTCACCCAAATGTATTGTAAACACGTGTTTTAGATGTAAAATAATGTGAACTTAACGTTAAAAATATAAAAAGTATGATTAGTTTAATAGAAATGACTTAAGACGATATTTAGCGGATTCATCACCTGTATTTCATAATTTTTTTACGACCTTTTATATTCACCCAAATGTATTGTAAAGACGTGTTTTAGATGTAAAATAATGTGAACTTGACGATAAAAATATAAAAAGTATGATTAGTTCAATACAAATGACTTTAAACGATATTTAGCGGAATTATCACCATTTTTTACCAAATTTTTTTTCTATTTTTTGTATTCACCCAAATGTATTGTAAATACGTGTTTTAGATGTAAAATAATGTGAACTTAACGATAAAAATATAAAAAGTATGATTAGTTCAATACAAATGACTTTAAACGATATTTTGCGGAATTATCACCATCTTTTACCAAATTTTTTCCCAAATTTTTTTTCTATTTTTTGTATTCACCCAAATGTATTGTAAATACGTGTTTTAGATGTAAAATATTGTGAACTTAACGTTAAAAATATAAAAAGTATGATTAGTTTAATAGAAATGACTTAAGACGATATTTAGCGGATTCATCACCTGTATTTCAAAATTTTTTTACGACCTTTTATATTCACCCAAATGTATTGTAAAGACGTGTTTTAGATGTAAAATAATGTGAACTTAACGATAAAAATATAGAAAGTATAATTAGTTCAATACAAATGACTTTAAACGATATTTAGCGGAATTATCACCATTTTTTACCAAATTTTTTCCCAAATTTTTTTTCTATTTTTTGTATTCACCCAAATGTATTGTAAATACGTGTTTTAGATGTAAAATAATGTGAACTTAACGATAAAAATATAAAAAGTATGATTAGTTCAATACAAATGACTTTAAACGATATTTAGCGGAATTATCACCATTTTTTACCAAATTTTTTTTCTATTTTTTTTATTCACCCGAATGTATTGTAAACACGTGTATTAGATGTAAAATAATGTGAACTTAACGTTAAAAATGTAAAAAGTATGATTAGTTTAATAGAAATGACTTAAGACGATATTTAGCGAATTCATCACCTGTATTTCAAAATTTTTTTACGACCTTTTATATTCACCCAAATGTATTGTAAAGACGTGTTTTAGATGTAAAATAATGTGAACTTAACGATAAAAATATAAAAAGTATGATTAGTTCAATACAAATGACTTTAAACGATATTTAGCGGAATTATCACCATTTTTTACCCAATTTTTTCCCAAATTTTTTTTCTATTTTTTGTATTCACCCAAATGTATTGTAAATACGTGTTTTAGATGTAAAATAATGTGAACTTAACGATAAAAATATAAAAAGTATGATTAGTTCAATACAAATGACTTTAAACGATATTTAGCGGAATTATCACCATTTTTTACCCAAATTTTTCCCAAATTTTTTTTTTATTTTTTGTATTCACCCAAATATATTGTAAATACGTGTTTTAGATGTAAAATAATGTGAACTTAACGATAAAAATATAAAAAGTATGATTAGTTCAATACAAATGACTTTAAACGATATTTAGCGGAATTATCACCATTTTTTACCAAATTTTTTTTTTATTTTTTGTATTCACCCAAATGTATTGTAAATACGTGTTTTAGATGTAAAATAATGTGAACTTAACGTTAAAAATATAAAAAGTATGATTCGTTTAATAGAAATGACTTAAGACGATATTTAGCGGATTCATCACCTGTATTTCAAAATTTTTTTACGACCTTTTATATTCACCCAAATGTATTGTAAAGACGTGTTTTAGATGTAAAATAATGTGAACTTAACGATAAAAATATAAAAAGTATGATTAGTTCAATACAAATGACTTTAAACGATATTTAGCGGAATTATCACCATTTTTTACCCAATTTTTTCCCAAATTTTTTTTCTATTTTTTGTATTCACCCAAATGTATTGTAAATACGTGTTTTAGATGTAAAATAATGTGAACTTAACGATAAAAATATAAAAAGTATGATTAGTTCAATACAAATGACTTTAAACGATATTTTGCGGAATTATCACCATCTTTTACCAAATTTTTTCCCAAATTTTTTTTCTATTTTTTGTATTCACCCAAATGTATTGTAAATACGTGTTTTAGATGTAAAATATTGTGAACTTAACGTTAAAAATATAAAAAGTATGATTAGTTTAATAGAAATGACTTAAGACGATATTTAGCGGATTCATCACCTGTATTTCAAAATTTTTTTACGACCTTTTATATTCACCCAAATGTATTGTAAAGACGTGTTTTAGATGTAAAATAATGTGAACTTAACGATAAAAATATAGAAAGTATAATTAGTTCAATACAAATGACTTTAAACGATATTTAGCGGAATTATCACCATTTTTTACCAAATTTTTTTTCTATTTTTTTTATTCACCCGAATGTATTGTAAACACGTGTATTAGATGTAAAATAATGTGAACTTAACGTTAAAAATGTAAAAAGTATGATTAGTTTAATAGAAATGACTTAAGACGATATTTAGCGAATTCATCACCTGTATTTCAAAATTTTTTTACGACCTTTTATATTCACCCAAATGTATTGTAAAGACGTGTTTTAGATGTAAAATAATGTGAACTTAACGATAAAAATATAAAAAGTATGATTAGTTCAATACAAATGACTTTAAACGATATTTAGCGGAATTATCACCATTTTTTACCCAATTTTTTCCCAAATTTTTTTTCTATTTTTTGTATTCACCCAAATGTATTGTAAATACGTGTTTTAGATGTAAAATAATGTGAACTTAACGATAAAAATATAAAAAGTATGATTAGTTCAATACAAATGACTTTAAACGATATTTAGCGGAATTATCACCATTTTTTACCCAAATTTTTCCCAAATTTTTTTTTTATTTTTTGTATTCACCCAAATATATTGTAAATACGTGTTTTAGATGTAAAATAATGTGAACTTAACGATAAAAATATAAAAAGTATGATTAGTTCAATACAAATGACTTTAAACGATATTTAGCGGAATTATCACCATTTTTTACCAAATTTTTTTTTTATTTTTTGTATTCACCCAAATGTATTGTAAATACGTGTTTTAGATGTAAAATAATGTGAACTTAACGTTAAAAATATAAAAAGTATGATTCGTTTAATAGAAATGACTTAAGACGATATTTAGCGGATTCATCACCTGTATTTCAAAATTTTTTTACGACCTTTTATATTCACCCAAATGTATTGTAAAGACGTGTTTTAGATGTAAAATAATGTGAACTTAACGATAAAAATTTAAAAAGTATGATTAGTTCAATACAAATGACTTTAAACGATATTTAGCGGAATTATCACCATTTTTTACCCAAATTTTTCCCAAATTTTTTTTTTATTTTTTGTATTCACCCAAATATATTGTAAATACGTGTTTTAGATGTAAAATAATGTGAACTTAACGATAAAAATATAAAAAGTATGATTAGTTCAATACAAATGACTTTAAACGATATTTAGCGGAATTATCACCATTTTTTACCAAATTTTTTTTTTATTTTTTGTATTCACCCAAATGTATTGTAAATACGTGTTTTAGATGTAAAATAATGTGAACTTAACGTTAAAAATATAAAAAGTATGATTAGTTTAATAGAAATGACTTAAGACGATATTTAGCGGATTCATCACCTGTATTTCAAAATTTTTTTACGACCTTTTATATTCACCCAAATGTATTGTAAAGACGTGTTTTAGATGTAAAATTATGTGAACTTAACGATAAAAATATAAAAAGTATGATTAGTTCAATACAAATGACTTTAAACGATATTTAGCGGAATTATCACCATTTTTTACCCAATTTTTTCCCAAATTTTTTTTCTATTTTTTGTATTCACCCAAATGTATTGTAAACACGTGTTTTAGATGTGAAATAATGTGAACTTAACGTTAAAAATATAAAAAGTATGATTAGTTTAATAGAAATGACTTAAGACGATATTTAGCGGATACATCACCTGTATTTCAAAATTTTTTTACGACCTTTTATATTCACCCAAATGTATTGTAAAGACGTGTTTTAGATGTAAAATAATGTGAACTTAACGATAAAAATATAAAAAGTATGATTAGTTCAATACAAATGACTTTAAACGATATTTAGCGGAATTATCACCATTTTTTACCCAATTTTTTCCCAAATTTTTTTTCTATTTTTTGTATTCACCCAAATGTATTGTAAACACGTGTTTTAGATGTAAAATAATGTGAACTTAACGTTAAAAATATAAAAAGTATGATTAGTTTAATAGAAATGACTTAAGACGATATTTAGCGGATACATCACCTGTATTTCAAAATTTTTTTACGACCTTTTATATTCACCCAAATGTATTGTAAAGACGTGTTTTAGATGTAAAATAATGTGAACTTAACGATAAAAATTTAAAAAGTATGATTAGTTCAATACAAATGACTTTAAACGATATTTAGCGGAATTATCACCATTTTTTACCAAATTTTTTTTTTATTTTTTGTATTCACCCAAATGTATTGTAAACACGTGTTTTAGATGTAAAATAATGTGAACTTAACGTTAAAAATATAAAAAGTATGATTAGTTTAATAGAAATGACTTAAGACGATATTTAGCGGATTCATCACCTGTATTTCAAAATTTTTTTACGACCTTTTATATTCACCCAAATGTATTGTAAAGACGTGTTTTAGATGTAAAATAATGTGAACTTAACGATAAAAATTTAAAAAGTATGATTAGTTCAATACAAATGACTTTAAACGATATTTAGCGGAATTATCACCATTTTTTACCCAATTTTTTCCCAAATTTTTTTTCTATTTTTTGTATTCACCCAAATATATTGTAAATACGTGTTTTAGATGTAAAATAATGTGAACTTAACGATAAAAATATAAAAAGTATGATTAGTTCAATACAAATGACTTTAAACGATATTTAGCGGAATTATCACCATTTTTTACCCAATTTTTTCCCAAATTTTTTTTCTATTTTTTGTATTCACCCAAATGTATTGTAAACACGTGTTTTAGATGTAAAATAATGTGAACTTAACGTTAAAAATATAAAAAGTATGATTAGTTTAATAGAAATGACTTAAGACGATATTTAGCGGATTCATCACCTGTATTTCAAAATTTTTTTACGACCTTTTATATTCACCAAAATGTATTGTAAAGACGTGTTTTAGATGTAAAATAATATGAACTTAACGATAAAAATATAAAAAGTATGATTAGTTCAATACAAATGACTTTAAACGATATTTAGCGGAATTATCACCATTTTTTACCCAATTTTTTCCCAAATTTTTTTTCTATTTTTTGTATTCACCCAAATATATTGTAAATACGTGTTTTAGATGTAAAATAATGTGAACTTAACGATAAAAATATAAAAAGTATGATTAGTTCAATACAAATGACTTTAAACGATATTTAGCGGAATTATCACCATTTTTTACCAAATTTTTTTTTTATTTTTTGTATTCACCCAAATGTATTGTAAATACGTGTTTTAGATGTAAAATAATGTGAACTTAACGTTAAAAATATAAAAAGTATGATTCGTTTAATAGAAATGACTTAAGACGATATTTAGCGGATTCATCACCTGTATTTCAAAATTTTTTTACGACCTTTTATATTCACCCAAATGTATTGTAAAGACGTGTTTTAGATGTAAAATAATGTGAACTTAACGATAAAAATTTAAAAAGTATGATTAGTTCAATACAAATGACTTTAAACGATATTTAGCGGAATTATCACCATTTTTTACCCAAATTTTTCCCAAATTTTTTTTTTATTTTTTGTATTCACCCAAATATATTGTAAATACGTGTTTTAGATGTAAAATAATGTGAACTTAACGATAAAAATATAAAAAGTATGATTAGTTCAATACAAATGACTTTAAACGATATTTAGCGGAATTATCACCATTTTTTACCAAATTTTTTTTTTATTTTTTGTATTCACCCAAATGTATTGTAAATACGTGTTTTAGATGTAAAATAATGTGAACTTAACGTTAAAAATATAAAAAGTATGATTAGTTTAATAGAAATGACTTAAGACGATATTTAGCGGATTCATCACCTGTATTTCAAAATTTTTTTACGACCTTTTATATTCACCCAAATGTATTGTAAAGACGTGTTTTAGATGTAAAATTATGTGAACTTAACGATAAAAATATAAAAAGTATGATTAGTTCAATACAAATGACTTTAAACGATATTTAGCGGAATTATCACCATTTTTTACCCAATTTTTTCCCAAATTTTTTTTCTATTTTTTGTATTCACCCAAATGTATTGTAAACACGTGTTTTAGATGTGAAATAATGTGAACTTAACGTTAAAAATATAAAAAGTATGATTAGTTTAATAGAAATGACTTAAGACGATATTTAGCGGATACATCACCTGTATTTCAAAATTTTTTTACGACCTTTTATATTCACCCAAATGTATTGTAAAGACGTGTTTTAGATGTAAAATAATGTGAACTTAACGATAAAAATATAAAAAGTATGATTAGTTCAATACAAATGACTTTAAACGATATTTAGCGGAATTATCACCATTTTTTACCCAATTTTTTCCCAAATTTTTTTTCTATTTTTTGTATTCACCCAAATGTATTGTAAACACGTGTTTTAGATGTAAAATAATGTGAACTTAACGTTAAAAATATAAAAAGTATGATTAGTTTAATAGAAATGACTTAAGACGATATTTAGCGGATACATCACCTGTATTTCAAAATTTTTTTACGACCTTTTATATTCACCCAAATGTATTGTAAAGACGTGTTTTAGATGTAAAATAATGTGAACTTAACGATAAAAATTTAAAAAGTATGATTAGTTCAATACAAATGACTTTAAACGATATTTAGCGGAATTATCACCATTTTTTACCAAATTTTTTTTTTATTTTTTGTATTCACCCAAATGTATTGTAAACACGTGTTTTAGATGTAAAATAATGTGAACTTAACGTTAAAAATATAAAAAGTATGATTAGTTTAATAGAAATGACTTAAGACGATATTTAGCGGATTCATCACCTGTATTTCAAAATTTTTTTACGACCTTTTATATTCACCCAAATGTATTGTAAAGACGTGTTTTAGATGTAAAATAATGTGAACTTAACGATAAAAATTTAAAAAGTATGATTAGTTCAATACAAATGACTTTAAACGATATTTAGCGGAATTATCACCATTTTTTACCCAATTTTTTCCCAAATTTTTTTTCTATTTTTTGTATTCACCCAAATATATTGTAAATACGTGTTTTAGATGTAAAATAATGTGAACTTAACGATAAAAATATAAAAAGTATGATTAGTTCAATACAAATGACTTTAAACGATATTTAGCGGAATTATCACCATTTTTTACCCAATTTTTTCCCAAATTTTTTTTCTATTTTTTGTATTCACCCAAATGTATTGTAAACACGTGTTTTAGATGTAAAATAATGTGAACTTAACGTTAAAAATATAAAAAGTATGATTAGTTTAATAGAAATGACTTAAGACGATATTTAGCGGATTCATCACCTGTATTTCAAAATTTTTTTACGACCTTTTATATTCACCAAAATGTATTGTAAAGACGTGTTTTAGATGTAAAATAATATGAACTTAACGATAAAAATATAAAAAGTATGATTAGTTCAATACAAATGACTTTAAACGATATTTAGCGGAATTATCACCATTTTTTACCCAATTTTTTCCCAAATTTTTTTTCTATTTTTTGTATTCACCCAAATATATTGTAAATACGTGTTTTAGATGTAAAATAATGTGAACTTAACGATAAAAATATAAAAAGTATGATTAGTTCAATACAAATGACTTTAAACGATATTTAGCGGAATTATCACCATTTTTTACCCAATTTTTTCCCAAATTTTTTTTCTATTTTTTGTATTCACCCAAATGTATTGTAAACACGTGTTTTAGATGTAAAATAATGTGAACTTAACGTTAAAAATATAAAAAGTATGATTAGTTTAATAGAAATGACTTAAGACGATATTTAGCGGATTCATCACCTGTATTTCAAAATTTTTTTACGACCTTTTATATTCACCAAAATGTATTGTAAAGACGTGTTTTAGATGTAAAATAATATGAACTTAACGATAAAAATATAAAAAGTATGATTAGTTCAATACAAATGACTTTAAACGATATTTAGCGGAATTATCACCATTTTTTACCAAATTTTTTCCCAAATTTTTTTTCTATTTTTTGTATTCACCCAAATGTATTGTAAATACGTGTTTTAGATGTAAAATAATGTGAACTTAACGATAAAAATATAAAAAGTATGATTAGTTCAATACAAATGACTTTAAACGATATTTAGCGGAATTATCACCATTTTTTACCAAATTTTTCCCCAAATTTTTTTTCTATTTTTTGTATTCACCCAAATGTATTGTAAATACGTGTTTTAGATGTAAAATAATGTGAACTTAACGTTAAAAATATAAAAAGTATGATTAGTTTAATAGAAATGACTTAAGACGATATTTAGCGGATTCATCACCTGTATTTCAAAATTTTTTTACGACCTTTTATATTCACCCAAATGTATTGTAAAGACGTGTATTAGATGTAAAATAATGTGAACTTAACGATAAAAATATAAAAAGTATGATTAGTTCAATACAAATGACTTTAAACGATATTTAGCGGAATTATCACCATTTTTTACCAAATTTTTTCCCAAATTTTTTTTCTATTTTTTGTATTCACCCAAATGTATTGTAAATACGTGTTTTAGATGTAAAATATTGTGAACTTAACGTTAAAAATATAAAAAGTATGATTAGTTTAATAGAAATGACTTAAGACGATATTTAGCGGATTCATCACCTGTATTTCAAAATTTTTTTACGACCTTTTATATTCACCCAAATGTATTGTAAAGACGTGTTTTAGATGTAAAATAATGTGAACTTAACGATAAAAATATAGAAAGTATAATTAGTTCAATACAAATGACTTTAAACGATATTTAGCGGAATTATCACCATTTTTTACCAAATTTTTTCCCAAATTTTTTTTCTATTTTTTGTATTCACCCAAATGTATTGTAAATACGTGTTTTAGATGTAAAATAATGTGAACTTAACGATAAAAATATAAAAAGTATGATTAGTTCAATACAAATGACTTTAAACGATATTTAGCGGAATTATCACCATTTTTTACCAAATTTTTTTTCTATTTTTTTTATTCACCCGAATGTATTGTAAACACGTGTATTAGATGTAAAATAATGTGAACTTAACGTTAAAAATGTAAAAAGTATGATTAGTTTAATAGAAATGACTTAAGACGATATTTAGCGAATTCATCACCTGTATTTCAAAATTTTTTTACGACCTTTTATATTCACCCAAATGTATTGTAAAGACGTGTTTTAGATGTAAAATAATGTGAACTTAACGATAAAAATATAAAAAGTATGATTAGTTCAATACAAATGACTTTAAACGATATTTAGCGGAATTATCACCATTTTTTACCCAATTTTTTCCCAAATTTTTTTTCTATTTTTTGTATTCACCCAAATGTATTGTAAATACGTGTTTTAGATGTAAAATAATGTGAACTTAACGATAAAAATATAAAAAGTATGATTAGTTCAATACAAATGACTTTAAACGATATTTAGCGGAATTATCACCATTTTTTACCCAAATTTTTCCCAAATTTTTTTTTTATTTTTTGTATTCACCCAAATATATTGTAAATACGTGTTTTAGATGTAAAATAATGTGAACTTAACGATAAAAATATAAAAAGTATGATTAGTTCAATACAAATGACTTTAAACGATATTTAGCGGAATTATCACCATTTTTTACCAAATTTTTTTTTTATTTTTTGTATTCACCCAAATGTATTGTAAATACGTGTTTTAGATGTAAAATAATGTGAACTTAACGTTAAAAATATAAAAAGTATGATTCGTTTAATAGAAATGACTTAAGACGATATTTAGCGGATTCATCACCTGTATTTCAAAATTTTTTTACGACCTTTTATATTCACCCAAATGTATTGTAAAGACGTGTTTTAGATGTAAAATAATGTGAACTTAACGATAAAAATTTAAAAAGTATGATTAGTTCAATACAAATGACTTTAAACGATATTTAGCGGAATTATCACCATTTTTTACCCAAATTTTTCCCAAATTTTTTTTTTATTTTTTGTATTCACCCAAATATATTGTAAATACGTGTTTTAGATGTAAAATAATGTGAACTTAACGATAAAAATATAAAAAGTATGATTAGTTCAATACAAATGACTTTAAACGATATTTAGCGGAATTATCACCATTTTTTACCAAATTTTTTTTTTATTTTTTGTATTCACCCAAATGTATTGTAAATACGTGTTTTAGATGTAAAATAATGTGAACTTAACGTTAAAAATATAAAAAGTATGATTAGTTTAATAGAAATGACTTAAGACGATATTTAGCGGATTCATCACCTGTATTTCAAAATTTTTTTACGACCTTTTATATTCACCCAAATGTATTGTAAAGACGTGTTTTAGATGTAAAATTATGTGAACTTAACGATAAAAATATAAAAAGTATGATTAGTTCAATACAAATGACTTTAAACGATATTTAGCGGAATTATCACCATTTTTTACCCAATTTTTTCCCAAATTTTTTTTCTATTTTTTGTATTCACCCAAATGTATTGTAAACACGTGTTTTAGATGTAAAATAATGTGAACTTAACGTTAAAAATATAAAAAGTATGATTAGTTTAATAGAAATGACTTAAGACGATATTTAGCGGATACATCACCTGTATTTCAAAATTTTTTTACGACCTTTTATATTCACCCAAATGTATTGTAAAGACGTGTTTTAGATGTAAAATAATGTGAACTTAACGATAAAAATATAAAAAGTATGATTAGTTCAATACAAATGACTTTAAACGATATTTAGCGGAATTATCACCATTTTTTACCCAATTTTTTCCCAAATTTTTTTTCTATTTTTTGTATTCACCCAAATGTATTGTAAACACGTGTTTTAGATGTAAAATAATGTGAACTTAACGTTAAAAATATAAAAAGTATGATTAGTTTAATAGAAATGACTTAAGACGATATTTAGCGGATACATCACCTGTATTTCAAAATTTTTTTACGACCTTTTATATTCACCCAAATGTATTGTAAAGACGTGTTTTAGATGTAAAATAATGTGAACTTAACGATAAAAATTTAAAAAGTATGATTAGTTCAATACAAATGACTTTAAACGATATTTAGCGGAATTATCACCATTTTTTACCAAATTTTTTTTTTATTTTTTGTATTCACCCAAATGTATTGTAATCACGTGTTTTAGATGTAAAATAATGTGAACTTAACGTTAAAAATATAAAAAGTATGATTAGTTTAATAGAAATGACTTAAGACGATATTTAGCGGATTCATCACCTGTATTTCAAAATTTTTTTACGACCTTTTATATTCACCCAAATGTATTGTAAAGACGTGTTTTAGATGTAAAATAATGTGAACTTAACGATAAAAATTTAAAAAGTATGATTAGTTCAATACAAATGACTTTAAACGATATTTAGCGGAATTATCACCATTTTTTACCCAATTTTTTCCCAAATTTTTTTTCTATTTTTTGTATTCACCCAAATATATTGTAAATACGTGTTTTAGATGTAAAATAATGTGAACTTAACGATAAAAATATAAAAAGTATGATTAGTTCAATACAAATGACTTTAAACGATATTTAGCGGAATTATCACCATTTTTTACCCAATTTTTTCCCAAATTTTTTTTCTATTTTTTGTATTCACCCAAATGTATTGTAAACACGTGTTTTAGATGTAAAATAATGTGAACTTAACGTTAAAAATATAAAAAGTATGATTAGTTTAATAGAAATGACTTAAGACGATATTTAGCGGATTCATCACCTGTATTTCAAAATTTTTTTACGACCTTTTATATTCACCAAAATGTATTGTAAAGACGTGTTTTAGATGTAAAATAATATGAACTTAACGATAAAAATATAAAAAGTATGATTAGTTCAATACAAATGACTTTAAACGATATTTAGCGGAATTATCACCATTTTTTACCAAATTTTTTCCCAAATTTTTTTTCTATTTTTTGTATTCACCCAAATGTATTGTAAATACGTGTTTTAGATGTAAAATAATGTGAACTTAACGATAAAAATATAAAAAGTATGATTAGTTCAATACAAATGACTTTAAACGATATTTAGCGGAATTATCACCATTTTTTACCAAATTTTTCCCCAAATTTTTTTTCTATTTTTTGTATTCACCCAAATGTATTGTAAATACGTGTTTTAGATGTAAAATAATGTGAACTTAACGTTAAAAATATAAAAAGTATGATTAGTTTAATAGAAATGACTTAAGACGATATTTAGCGGATTCATCACCTGTATTTCAAAATTTTTTTACGACCTTTTATATTCACCCAAATGTATTGTAAAGACGTGTATTAGATGTAAAATAATGTGAACTTAACGATAAAAATATAAAAAGTATGATTAGTTCAATACAAATGACTTTAAACGATATTTAGCGGAATTATCACCATTTTTTACCAAATTTTTTCCCAAATTTTTTTTCTATTTTTTGTATTCACCCAAATGTATTGTAAATACGTGTTTTAGATGTAAAATATTGTGAACTTAACGTTAAAAATATAAAAAGTATGATTAGTTTAATAGAAATGACTTAAGACGATATTTAGCGGATTCATCACCTGTATTTCAAAATTTTTTTACGACCTTTTATATTCACCCAAATGTATTGTAAAGACGTGTTTTAGATGTAAAATAATGTGAACTTAACGATAAAAATATAGAAAGTATAATTAGTTCAATACAAATGACTTTAAACGATATTTAGCGGAATTATCACCATTTTTTACCAAATTTTTTCCCAAATTTTTTTTCTATTTTTTGTATTCACCCAAATGTATTGTAAATACGTGTTTTAGATGTAAAATAATGTGAACTTAACGATAAAAATATAAAAAGTATGATTAGTTCAATACAAATGACTTTAAACGATATTTAGCGGAATTATCACCATTTTTTACCAAATTTTTTTTCTATTTTTTTTATTCACCCGAATGTATTGTAAACACGTGTATTAGATGTAAAATAATGTGAACTTAACGTTAAAAATGTAAAAAGTATGATTAGTTTAATAGAAATGACTTAAGACGATATTTAGCGAATTCATCACCTGTATTTCAAAATTTTTTTACGACCTTTTATATTCACCCAAATGTATTGTAAAGACGTGTTTTAGATGTAAAATAATGTGAACTTAACGATAAAAATATAAAAAGTATGATTAGTTCAATACAAATGACTTTAAACGATATTTAGCGGAATTATCACCATTTTTTACCCAATTTTTTCCCAAATTTTTTTTCTATTTTTTGTATTCACCCAAATGTATTGTAAATACGTGTTTTAGATGTAAAATAATGTGAACTTAACGATAAAAATATAAAAAGTATGATTAGTTCAATACAAATGACTTTAAACGATATTTAGCGGAATTATCACCATTTTTTACCCAAATTTTTCCCAAATTTTTTTTTTATTTTTTGTATTCACCCAAATATATTGTAAATACGTGTTTTAGATGTAAAATAATGTGAACTTAACGATAAAAATATAAAAAGTATGATTAGTTCAATACAAATGACTTTAAACGATATTTAGCGGAATTATCACCATTTTTTACCAAATTTTTTTTTTATTTTTTGTATTCACCCAAATGTATTGTAAATACGTGTTTTAGATGTAAAATAATGTGAACTTAACGTTAAAAATATAAAAAGTATGATTCGTTTAATAGAAATGACTTAAGACGATATTTAGCGGATTCATCACCTGTATTTCAAAATTTTTTTACGACCTTTTATATTCACCCAAATGTATTGTAAAGACGTGTTTTAGATGTAAAATAATGTGAACTTAACGATAAAAATTTAAAAAGTATGATTAGTTCAATACAAATGACTTTAAACGATATTTAGCGGAATTATCACCATTTTTTACCCAAATTTTTCCCAAATTTTTTTTTTATTTTTTGTATTCACCCAAATATATTGTAAATACGTGTTTTAGATGTAAAATAATGTGAACTTAACGATAAAAATATAAAAAGTATGATTAGTTCAATACAAATGACTTTAAACGATATTTAGCGGAATTATCACCATTTTTTACCAAATTTTTTTTTTATTTTTTGTATTCACCCAAATGTATTGTAAATACGTGTTTTAGATGTAAAATAATGTGAACTTAACGTTAAAAATATAAAAAGTATGATTAGTTTAATAGAAATGACTTAAGACGATATTTAGCGGATTCATCACCTGTATTTCAAAATTTTTTTACGACCTTTTATATTCACCCAAATGTATTGTAAAGACGTGTTTTAGATGTAAAATTATGTGAACTTAACGATAAAAATATAAAAAGTATGATTAGTTCAATACAAATGACTTTAAACGATATTTAGCGGAATTATCACCATTTTTTACCCAATTTTTTCCCAAATTTTTTTTCTATTTTTTGTATTCACCCAAATGTATTGTAAACACGTGTTTTAGATGTAAAATAATGTGAACTTAACGTTAAAAATATAAAAAGTATGATTAGTTTAATAGAAATGACTTAAGACGATATTTAGCGGATACATCACCTGTATTTCAAAATTTTTTTACGACCTTTTATATTCACCCAAATGTATTGTAAAGACGTGTTTTAGATGTAAAATAATGTGAACTTAACGATAAAAATATAAAAAGTATGATTAGTTCAATACAAATGACTTTAAACGATATTTAGCGGAATTATCACCATTTTTTACCAAATTTTTTTTCTATTTTTTTTATTCACCCGAATGTATTGTAAACACGTGTATTAGATGTAAAATAATGTGAACTTAACGTTAAAAATGTAAAAAGTATGATTAGTTTAATAGAAATGACTTAAGACGATATTTAGCGGATTCATCACCTGTATTTCAAAATTTTTTTACGACCTTTTATATTCACCCAAATGTATTGTAAAGACGTGTTTTAGATGTAAAATAATGTGAACTTAACGATAAAAATATAAAAAGTATGATTAGTTCAATACAAATGACTTTAAACGATATTTAGCGGAATTATCACCATTTTTTACCAAATTTTTTCCCAAATTTTTTTTCTATTTTTTGTATTCACCCAAATGTATTGTAAATACGTGTTTTAGATGTAAAATAATGTGAACTTAACGATAAAAATATAAAAAGTATGATTAGTTCAATACAAATGACTTTAAACGATATTTAGCGGAATTATCACCATTTTTTACCAAATTTTTTTTCTATTTTTTGTATTCACCCAAATGTATTGTAAACACGTGTTTTAGATGTAAAATAATGTGAACTTAACGTTAAAAATATAAAAAGTATGATTAGTTTAATAGAAATGACTTAAGACGATATTTAGCGGATACATCACCTGTATTTCAAAATTTTTTTACGACCTTTTATATTCACCCAAATGTATTGTAAAGACGTGTTTTAGATGTAAAATAATGTGAACTTAACGATAAAAATTTAAAAAGTATGATTAGTTCAATACAAATGACTTTAAACGATATTTAGCGGAATTATCACCATTTTTTACCAAATTTTTTTTTTATTTTTTGTATTCACCCAAATGTATTGTAAACACGTGTTTTAGATGTAAAATAATGTGAACTTAACGTTAAAAATATAAAAAGTATGATTAGTTTAATAGAAATGACTTAAGACGATATTTAGCGGATTCATCACCTGTATTTCAAAATTTTTTTACGACCTTTTATATTCACCCAAATGTATTGTAAAGACGTGTTTTAGATGTAAAATAATGTGAACTTAACGATAAAAATTTAAAAAGTATGATTAGTTCAATACAAATGACTTTAAACGATATTTAGCGGAATTATCACCATTTTTTACCCAATTTTTTCCCAAATTTTTTTTCTATTTTTTGTATTCACCCAAATATATTGTAAATACGTGTTTTAGATGTAAAATAATGTGAACTTAACGATAAAAATATAAAAAGTATGATTAGTTCAATACAAATGACTTTAAACGATATTTAGCGGAATTATCACCATTTTTTACCCAATTTTTTCCCAAATTTTTTTTCTATTTTTTGTATTCACCCAAATGTATTGTAAACACGTGTTTTAGATGTAAAATAATGTGAACTTAACGTTAAAAATATAAAAAGTATGATTAGTTTAATAGAAATGACTTAAGACGATATTTAGCGGATTCATCACCTGTATTTCAAAATTTTTTTACGACCTTTTATATTCACCAAAATGTATTGTAAAGACGTGTTTTAGATGTAAAATAATATGAACTTAACGATAAAAATATAAAAAGTATGATTAGTTCAATACAAATGACTTTAAACGATATTTAGCGGAATTATCACCATTTTTTACCAAATTTTTTCCCAAATTTTTTTTCTATTTTTTGTATTCACCCAAATGTATTGTAAATACGTGTTTTAGATGTAAAATAATGTGAACTTAACGATAAAAATATAAAAAGTATGATTAGTTCAATACAAATGACTTTAAACGATATTTAGCGGAATTATCACCATTTTTTACCCAATTTTTTCCCAAATTTTTTTTCTATTTTTTGTATTCACCCAAATATATTGTAAATACGTGTTTTAGATGTAAAATAATGTGAACTTAACGATAAAAATATAAAAAGTATGATTAGTTCAATACAAATGACTTTAAACGATATTTAGCGGAATTATCACCATTTTTTACCCAATTTTTTCCCAAATTTTTTTTCTATTTTTTGTATTCACCCAAATGTATTGTAAACACGTGTTTTAGATGTAAAATAATGTGAACTTAACGTTAAAAATATAAAAAGTATGATTAGTTTAATAGAAATGACTTAAGACGATATTTAGCGGATTCATCACCTGTATTTCAAAATTTTTTTACGACCTTTTATATTCACCAAAATGTATTGTAAAGACGTGTTTTAGATGTAAAATAATATGAACTTAACGATAAAAATATAAAAAGTATGATTAGTTCAATACAAATGACTTTAAACGATATTTAGCGGAATTATCACCATTTTTTACCAAATTTTTTCCCAAATTTTTTTTCTATTTTTTGTATTCACCCAAATGTATTGTAAATACGTGTTTTAGATGTAAAATAATGTGAACTTAACGATAAAAATATAAAAAGTATGATTAGTTCAATACAAATGACTTTAAACGATATTTAGCGGAATTATCACCATTTTTTACCAAATTTTTCCCCAAATTTTTTTTCTATTTTTTGTATTCACCCAAATGTATTGTAAATACGTGTTTTAGATGTAAAATAATGTGAACTTAACGTTAAAAATATAAAAAGTATGATTAGTTTAATAGAAATGACTTAAGACGATATTTAGCGGATTCATCACCTGTATTTCAAAATTTTTTTACGACCTTTTATATTCACCCAAATGTATTGTAAAGACGTGTATTAGATGTAAAATAATGTGAACTTAACGATAAAAATATAAAAAGTATGATTAGTTCAATACAAATGACTTTAAACGATATTTAGCGGAATTATCACCATTTTTTACCAAATTTTTTCCCAAATTTTTTTTCTATTTTTTGTATTCACCCAAATGTATTGTAAATACGTGTTTTAGATGTAAAATATTGTGAACTTAACGTTAAAAATATAAAAAGTATGATTAGTTTAATAGAAATGACTTAAGACGATATTTAGCGGATTCATCACCTGTATTTCAAAATTTTTTTACGACCTTTTATATTCACCCAAATGTATTGTAAAGACGTGTTTTAGATGTAAAATAATGTGAACTTAACGATAAAAATATAGAAAGTATAATTAGTTCAATACAAATGACTTTAAACGATATTTAGCGGAATTATCACCATTTTTTACCAAATTTTTTCCCAAATTTTTTTTCTATTTTTTGTATTCACCCAAATGTATTGTAAATACGTGTTTTAGATGTAAAATAATGTGAACTTAACGATAAAAATATAAAAAGTATGATTAGTTCAATACAAATGACTTTAAACGATATTTAGCGGAATTATCACCATTTTTTACCAAATTTTTTTTCTATTTTTTTTATTCACCCGAATGTATTGTAAACACGTGTATTAGATGTAAAATAATGTGAACTTAACGTTAAAAATGTAAAAAGTATGATTAGTTTAATAGAAGTGACTTAAGACGATATTTAGCGAATTCATCACCTGTATTTCAAAATTTTTTTACGACCTTTTATATTCACCCAAATGTATTGTAAAGACGTGTTTTAGATGTAAAATAATGTGAACTTAACGATAAAAATATAAAAAGTATGATTAGTTCAATACAAATGACTTTAAACGATATTTAGCGGAATTATCACCATTTTTTACCCAATTTTTTCCCAAATTTTTTTTCTATTTTTTGTATTCACCCAAATGTATTGTAAATACGTGTTTTAGATGTAAAATAATGTGAACTTAACGATAAAAATATAAAAAGTATGATTAGTTCAATACAAATGACTTTAAACGATATTTAGCGGAATTATCACCATTTTTTACCCAAATTTTTCCCAAATTTTTTTTTTATTTTTTGTATTCACCCAAATATATTGTAAATATGTGTTTTAGATGTAAAATAATGTGAACTTAACGATAAAAATATAAAAAGTATGATTAGTTCAATACAAATGACTTTAAACGATATTTAGCGGAATTATCACCATTTTTTACCAAATTTTTTTTTTATTTTTTGTATTCACCCAAATGTATTGTAAATACGTGTTTTAGATGTAAAATAATGTGAACTTAACGTTAAAAATATAAAAAGTATGATTCGTTTAATAGAAATGACTTAAGACGATATTTAGCGGATTCATCACCTGTATTTCAAAATTTTTTTACGACCTTTTATATTCACCCAAATGTATTGTAAAGACGTGTTTTAGATGTAAAATAATGTGAACTTAACGATAAAAATTTAAAAAGTATGATTAGTTCAATACAAATGACTTTAAACGATATTTAGCGGAATTATCACCATTTTTTACCCAAATTTTTCCCAAATTTTTTTTTTATTTTTTGTATTCACCCAAATATATTGTAAATACGTGTTTTAGATGTAAAATAATGTGAACTTAACGATAAAAATATAAAAAGTATGATTAGTTCAATACAAATGACTTTAAACGATATTTAGCGGAATTATCACCATTTTTTACCAAATTTTTTTTTTATTTTTTGTATTCACCCAAATGTATTGTAAATACGTGTTTTAGATGTAAAATAATGTGAACTTAACGTTAAAAATATAAAAAGTATGATTAGTTTAATAGAAATGACTTAAGACGATATTTAGCGGATTCATCACCTGTATTTCAAAATTTTTTTACGACCTTTTATATTCACCCAAATGTATTGTAAAGACGTGTTTTAGATGTAAAATTATGTGAACTTAACGATAAAAATATAAAAAGTATGATTAGTTCAATACAAATGACTTTAAACGATATTTAGCGGAATTATCACCATTTTTTACCCAATTTTTTCCCAAATTTTTTTTCTATTTTTTGTATTCACCCAAATGTATTGTAAACACGTGTTTTAGATGTAAAATAATGTGAACTTAACGTTAAAAATATAAAAAGTATGATTAGTTTAATAGAAATGACTTAAGACGATATTTAGCGGATACATCACCTGTATTTCAAAATTTTTTTACGACCTTTTATATTCACCCAAATGTATTGTAAAGACGTGTTTTAGATGTAAAATAATGTGAACTTAACGATAAAAATATAAAAAGTATGATTAGTTCAATACAAATGACTTTAAACGATATTTAGCGGAATTATCACCATTTTTTACCAAATTTTTTTTCTATTTTTTTTATTCACCCGAATGTATTGTAAACACGTGTATTAGATGTAAAATAATGTGAACTTAACGTTAAAAATGTAAAAAGTATGATTAGTTTAATAGAAATGACTTAAGACGATATTTAGCGGATTCATCACCTGTATTTCAAAATTTTTTTACGACCTTTTATATTCACCCAAATGTATTTTAAAGACGTGTTTTAGATGTAAAATAATGTGAACTTAACGATAAAAATATAAAAAGTATGATTAGTTCAATACAAATGACTTTAAACGATATTTAGCGGAATTATCACCATTTTTTACCAAATTTTTTCCCAAATTTTTTTTCTATTTTTTGTATTCACCCAAATGTATTGTAAATACGTGTTTTAGATGTAAAATAATGTGAACTTAACGATAAAAATATAAAAAGTATGATTAGTTCAATACAAATGACTTTAAACGATATTTAGCGGAATTATCACCATTTTTTACCAAATTTTTTTTCTATTTTTTGTATTCACCCAAATGTATTGTAAACACGTGTTTTAGATGTAAAATAATGTGAACTTAACGTTAAAAATATAAAAAGTATGATTAGTTTAATAGAAATGACTTAAGACGATATTTAGCGGATACATCACCTGTATTTCAAAATTTTTTTACGACCTTTTATATTCACCCAAATGTATTGTAAAGACGTGTTTTAGATGTAAAATAATGTGAACTTAACGATAAAAATTTAAAAAGTATGATTAGTTCAATACAAATGACTTTAAACGATATTTAGCGGAATTATCACCATTTTTTACCAAATTTTTTTTTTATTTTTTGTATTCACCCAAATGTATTGTAAACACGTGTTTTAGATGTAAAATAATGTGAACTTAACGTTAAAAATATAAAAAGTATGATTAGTTTAATAGAAATGACTTAAGACGATATTTAGCGGATTCATCACCTGTATTTCAAAATTTTTTTACGACCTTTTATATTCACCCAAATGTATTGTAAAGACGTGTTTTAGATGTAAAATAATGTGAACTTAACGATAAAAATTTAAAAAGTATGATTAGTTCAATACAAATGACTTTAAACGATATTTAGCGGAATTATCACCATTTTTTACCCAATTTTTTCCCAAATTTTTTTTCTATTTTTTGTATTCACCCAAATATATTGTAAATACGTGTTTTAGATGTAAAATAATGTGAACTTAACGATAAAAATATAAAAAGTATGATTAGTTCAATACAAATGACTTTAAACGATATTTAGCGGAATTATCACCATTTTTTACCCAATTTTTTCCCAAATTTTTTTTCTATTTTTTGTATTCACCCAAATGTATTGTAAACACGTGTTTTAGATGTAAAATAATGTGAACTTAACGTTAAAAATATAAAAAGTATGATTAGTTTAATAGAAATGACTTAAGACGATATTTAGCGGATTCATCACCTGTATTTCAAAATTTTTTTACGACCTTTTATATTCACCAAAATGTATTGTAAAGACGTGTTTTAGATGTAAAATAATATGAACTTAACGATAAAAATATAAAAAGTATGATTAGTTCAATACAAATGACTTTAAACGATATTTAGCGGAATTATCACCATTTTTTACCAAATTTTTTCCCAAATTTTTTTTCTATTTTTTGTATTCACCCAAATGTATTGTAAATACGTGTTTTAGATGTAAAATAATGTGAACTTAACGATAAAAATATAAAAAGTATGATTAGTTCAATACAAATGACTTTAAACGATATTTAGCGGAATTATCACCATTTTTTACCAAATTTTTCCCCAAATTTTTTTTCTATTTTTTGTATTCACCCAAATGTATTGTAAATACGTGTTTTAGATGTAAAATAATGTGAACTTAACGTTAAAAATATAAAAAGTATGATTAGTTTAATAGAAATGACTTAAGACGATATTTAGCGGATTCATCACCTGTATTTCAAAATTTTTTTACGACCTTTTATATTCACCCAAATGTATTGTAAAGACGTGTATTAGATGTAAAATAATGTGAACTTAACGATAAAAATATAAAAAGTATGATTAGTTCAATACAAATGACTTTAAACGATATTTAGCGGAATTATCACCATTTTTTACCAAATTTTTTCCCAAATTTTTTTTCTATTTTTTGTATTCACCCAAATGTATTGTAAATATGTGTTTTAGATGTAAAATAATGTGAACTTAACGATAAAAATATAAAAAGTATGATTAGTTCAATACAAATGACTTTAAACGATATTTAGCGGAATTATCACCATTTTTTACCAAATTTTTTTTCTATTTTTTTTATTCACCCGAATGTATTGTAAACACGTGTATTGAATGTAAAATAATGTGAACTTAACGTTAAAAATGTAAAAAGTATGATTAGTTTAATAGAAATGACTTAAGACGATATTTAGCGAATTCATCACCTGTATTTCAAAATTTTTTTAAGACCTTTTATATTCACCCAAATGTATTGTAAAGACGTGTTTTAGATGTAAAATAATGTGAACTTAACGATAAAAATATAAAAAGTATGATTAGTTCAATACAAATGACTTTAAACGATATTTAGCGGAATTATCACCATTTTTTACCAAATTTTTCCCCAAATTTTTTTTCTATTTTTTGTATTCACCCAAATGTATTGTAAATACGTGTTTTAGATGTAAAATAATGTGAACTTAACGTTAAAAATATAAAAAGTATGATTAGTTTAATAGAAATGACTTAAGACGATATTTAGCGGATTCATCACCTGTATTTCAAAATTTTTTTACGACCTTTTATATTCACCCAAATGTATTGTAAAGACGTGTTTTAGATGTAAAATAATGTGAACTTAACGATAAAAATTTAAAAAGTATGATTAGTTCAATACAAATGACTTTAAACGATATTTAGCGGAATTATCACCATTTTTTACCCAAATTTTTCCCAAATTTTTTTTTTATTTTTTGTATTCACCCAAATATATTGTAAATACGTGTTTTAGATGTAAAATAATGTGAACTTAACGATAAAAATATAAAAAGTATGATTAGTTCAATACAAATGACTTTAAACGATATTTAGCGGAATTATCACCATTTTTTACCAAATTTTTTTTTTATTTTTTGTATTCACCCAAATGTATTGTAAATACGTGTTTTAGATGTAAAATAATATGAACTTAACGTTAAAAATATAAAAAGTATGATTAGTTTAATAGAAATGACTTAAGACGATATTTAGCGGATTCATCACCTGTATTTCAAAATTTTTTTACGACCTTTTATATTCACCCAAATGTATTGTAAAGACGTGTTTTAGATGTAAAATTATGTGAACTTAACGATAAAAATATAAAAAGTATGATTAGTTCAATACAAATGACTTTAAACGATATTTAGCGGAATTATCACCATTTTTTACCCAATTTTTTCCCAAATTTTTTTTCTATTTTTTGTATTCACCCAAATGTATTGTAAACACGTGTTTTAGATGTAAAATAATGTGAACTTAACGTTAAAAATATAAAAAGTATGATTAGTTTAATAGAAATGACTTAAGACGATATTTAGCGGATACATCACCTGTATTTCAAAATTTTTTTACGACCTTTTATATTCACCCAAATGTATTGTAAAGACGTGTTTTAGATGTAAAATAATGTGAACTTAACGATAAAAATATAAAAAGTATGATTAGTTCAATACAAATGACTTTAAACGATATTTAGCGGAATTATCACCATTTTTTACCAAATTTTTTTTCTATTTTTTTTATTCACCCGAATGTATTGTAAACACGTGTATTAGATGTAAAATAATGTGAACTTAACGTTAAAAATGTAAAAAGTATGATTAGTTTAATAGAAATGACTTAAGACGATATTTAGCGGATTCATCACCTGTATTTCAAAATTTTTTTACGACCTTTTATATTCACCCAAATGTATTGTAAAGACGTGTTTTAGATGTAAAATAATGTGAACTTAACGATAAAAATATAAAAAGTATGATTAGTTCAATACAAATGACTTTAAACGATATTTAGCGGAATTATCACCATTTTTTACCAAATTTTTTCCCAAATTTTTTTTCTATTTTTTGTATTCACCCAAATGTATTGTAAATACGTGTTTTAGATGTAAAATAATGTGAACTTAACGATAAAAATATAAAAAGTATGATTAGTTCAATACAAATGACTTTAAACGATATTTAGCGGAATTATCACCATTTTTTACCAAATTTTTTTTCTATTTTTTGTATTCACCCAAATGTATTGTAAACACGTGTTTTAGATGTAAAATAATGTGAACTTAACGTTAAAAATATAAAAAGTATGATTAGTTTAATAGAAATGACTTAAGACGATATTTAGCGGATACATCACCTGTATTTCAAAATTTTTTTACGACCTTTTATATTCACCCAAATGTATTGTAAAGACGTGTTTTAGATGTAAAATAATGTGAACTTAACGATAAAAATTTAAAAAGTATGATTAGTTCAATACAAATGACTTTAAACGATATTTAGCGGAATTATCACCATTTTTTACCAAATTTTTTTTTTATTTTTTGTATTCACCCAAATGTATTGTAAACACGTGTTTTAGATGTAAAATAATGTGAACTTAACGTTAAAAATATAAAAAGTATGATTAGTTTAATAGAAATGACTTAAGACGATATTTAGCGGATTCATCACCTGTATTTCAAAATTTTTTTACGACCTTTTATATTCACCCAAATGTATTGTAAAGACGTGTTTTAGATGTAAAATAATGTGAACTTAACGATAAAAATTTAAAAAGTATGATTAGTTCAATACAAATGACTTTAAACGATATTTAGCGGAATTATCACCATTTTTTACCCAATTTTTTCCCAAATTTTTTTTCTATTTTTTGTATTCACCCAAATATATTGTAAATACGTGTTTTAGATGTAAAATAATGTGAACTTAACGATAAAAATATAAAAAGTATGATTAGTTCAATACAAATGACTTTAAACGATATTTAGCGGAATTATCACCATTTTTTACCCAATTTTTTCCCAAATTTTTTTTCTATTTTTTGTATTCACCCAAATGTATTGTAAACACGTGTTTTAGATGTAAAATAATGTGAACTTAACGTTAAAAATATAAAAAGTATGATTAGTTTAATAGAAATGACTTAAGACGATATTTAGCGGATTCATCACCTGTATTTCAAAATTTTTTTACGACCTTTTATATTCACCAAAATGTATTGTAAAGACGTGTTTTAGATGTAAAATAATATGAACTTAACGATAAAAATATAAAAAGTATGATTAGTTCAATACAAATGACTTTAAACGATATTTAGCGGAATTATCACCATTTTTTACCAAATTTTTTCCCAAATTTTTTTTCTATTTTTTGTATTCACCCAAATGTATTGTAAATACGTGTTTTAGATGTAAAATAATGTGAACTTAACGATAAAAATATAAAAAGTATGATTAGTTCAATACAAATGACTTTAAACGATATTTAGCGGAATTATCACCATTTTTTACCAAATTTTTCCCCAAATTTTTTTTCTATTTTTTGTATTCACCCAAATGTATTGTAAATACGTGTTTTAGATGTAAAATAATGTGAACTTAACGTTAAAAATATAAAAAGTATGATTAGTTTAATAGAAATGACTTAAGACGATATTTAGCGGATTCATCACCTGTATTTCAAAATTTTTTTACGACCTTTTATATTCACCCAAATGTATTGTAAAGACGTGTATTAGATGTAAAATAATGTGAACTTAACGATAAAAATATAAAAAGTATGATTAGTTCAATACAAATGACTTTAAACGATATTTAGCGGAATTATCACCATTTTTTACCAAATTTTTTCCCAAATTTTTTTTCTATTTTTTGTATTCACCCAAATGTATTGTAAATATGTGTTTTAGATGTAAAATAATGTGAACTTAACGATAAAAATATAAAAAGTATGATTAGTTCAATACAAATGACTTTAAACGATATTTAGCGGAATTATCACCATTTTTTACCAAATTTTTTTTCTATTTTTTTTATTCACCCGAATGTATTGTAAACACGTGTATTGAATGTAAAATAATGTGAACTTAACGTTAAAAATGTAAAAAGTATGATTAGTTTAATAGAAATGACTTAAGACGATATTTAGCGAATTCATCACCTGTATTTCAAAATTTTTTTAAGACCTTTTATATTCACCCAAATGTATTGTAAAGACGTGTTTTAGATGTAAAATAATGTGAACTTAACGATAAAAATTTAAAAAGTATGATTAGTTCAATACAAATGACTTTAAACGATATTTAGCGGAATTATCACCATTTTTTACCCAATTTTTTCCCAAATTTTTTTTCTATTTTTTGTATTCACCCAAATGTATTGTAAACACGTGTTTTAGATGTAAAATAATGTGAACTTAACGTTAAAAATATAAAAAGTATGATTAGTTTAATAGAAATGACTTAAGACGATATTTAGCGGATTCATCACCTGTATTTCAAAATTTTTTTACGACCTTTTATATTCACCAAAATGTATTGTAAAGACGTGTTTTAGATGTAAAATAATATGAACTTAACGATAAAAATATAAAAAGTATGATTAGTTCAATACAAATGACTTTAAACGATATTTAGCGGAATTATCACCATTTTTTACCAAATTTTTTCCCAAATTTTTTTTCTATTTTTTGTATTCACCCAAATGTATTGTAAATACGTGTTTTAGATGTAAAATAATGTGAACTTAACGATAAAAATATAAAAAGTATGATTAGTTCAATACAAATGACTTTAAACGATATTTAGCGGAATTATCACCATTTTTTACCAAATTTTTCCCCAAATTTTTTTTCTATTTTTTGTATTCACCCAAATGTATTGTAAATACGTGTTTTAGATGTAAAATAATGTGAACTTAACGTTAAAAATATAAAAAGTATGATTAGTTTAATAGAAATGACTTAAGACGATATTTAGCGGATTCATCACCTGTATTTCAAAATTTTTTTACGACCTTTTATATTCACCCAAATGTATTGTATAGACGTATTTAGATGTAAAATTATGTGAACTTAACGATAAAAATATAAAAAGTATGATTAGTTCAATACAAATGACTTTAAACGATATTTAGCGGAATTATCACCATTTTTTACCCAATTTTTTCCCAAATTTTTTTTCTATTTTTTGTATTCACCCAAATGTATTGTAAACACGTGTTTTAGATGTAAAATAATGTGAACTTAACGTTAAAAATATAAAAAGTATGATTAGTTTAATAGAAATGACTTAAGACGATATTTAGCGGATTCATCACCTGTATTTCAAAATTTTTTTACGACCTTTTATATTCACCCAAATGTATTGTAAAGACGTGTTTTAGATGTAAAATAATGTGAACTTAACGATAAAAATATAAAAAGTATGATTAGTTCAATACAAATGACTTTAAACGATATTTAGCGGAATTATCACCATTTTTTACCAAATTTTTTCCCAAATTTTTTTTCTATTTTTTGTATTCACCCAAATGTATTGTAAATACGTGTTTTAGATGTAAAATAATGTGAACTTAACGATAAAAATATAAAAAGTATGATTAGTTCAATACAAATGACTTTAAACGATATTTAGCGGAATTATCACCATTTTTTACCAAATTTTTTTTCTATTTTTTTTATTCACCCGAATGTATTGTAAACACGTGTATTAGATGTAAAATAATGTGAACTTAACGTTAAAAATGTAAAAAGTATGATTAGTTTAATAGAAATGACTTAAGACGATATTTAGCGAATTCATCACCTGTATTTCAAAATTTTTTTACGACCTTTTATATTCACCCAAATGTATTGTAAAGACGTGTTTTAGATGTAAAATAATGTGAACTTAACGATAAAAATATAAAAAGTATGATTAGTTCAATACAAATGACTTTAAACGATATTTAGCGGAATTATCACCATTTTTTACCCAATTTTTTCCCAAATTTTTTTTTTATTTTTTGTATTCACCCAAATATATTGTAAATACGTGTTTTAGATGTAAAATAATGTGAACTTAACGATAAAAATATAAAAAGTATGATTAGTTCAATACAAATGACTTTAAACGATATTTAGCGGAATTATCACCATTTTTTACCAAATTTTTTTTTTATTTTTTGTATTCACCCAAATGTATTGTAAATACGTGTTTTAGATGTAAAATAATGTGAACTTAACGTTAAAAATATAAAAAGTATGATTAGTTTAATAGAAATGACTTAAGACGATATTTAGCGGATTCATCACCTGTATTTCAAAATTTTTTTACGACCTTTTATATTCACCCAAATGTATTGTAAAGACGTGTTTTAGATGTAAAATTATGTGAACATAACGATAAAAATATAAAAAGTATGATTAGTTCAATACAAATGACTTTAAACGATATTTAGCGGAATTATCACCATTTTTTACCCAATTTTTTCCCAAATTTTTTTTCTATTTTTTGTATTCACCCAAATGTATTGTAAACACGTGTTTTAGATGTAAAATAATGTGAACTTAACGTTAAAAATATAAAAAGTATGATTAGTTTAATAGAAATGACTTAAGACGATATTTAGCGGATACATCACCTGTATTTCAAAATTTTTTTACGACCTTTTATATTCACCCAAATGTATTGTAAAGACGTGTTTTAGATGTAAAATAATGTGAACTTAACGATAAAAATATAAAAAGTATGATTAGTTCAATACAAATGACTTTAAACGATATTTAGCGGAATTATCACCATTTTTTACCAAATTTTTTTTCTATTTTTTTTATTCACCCGAATGTATTGTAAACACGTGTATTAGATGTAAAATAATGTGAACTTAACGTTAAAAATGTAAAAAGTATGATTAGTTTAATAGAAATGACTTAAGACGATATTTAGCGGATTCATCACCTGTATTTCAAAATTTTTTTACGACCTTTTATATTCACCCAAATGTATTGTAAAGACGTGTTTTAGATGTAAAATTATGTGAACTTAACGATAAAAATATAAAAAGTATGATTAGTTCAATACAAATGACTTTAAACGATATTTAGCGGAATTATCACCATTTTTTACCCAATTTTTTCCCAAATTTTTTTTCTATTTTTTGTATTCACCCAAATGTATTGTAAACACGTGTTTTAGATGTAAAATAATGTGAACTTAACGTTAAAAATATAAAAAGTATGATTAGTTTAATAGAAATGACTTAAGACGATATTTAGCGGATTCATCACCTGTATTTCAAAATTTTTTTACGACCTTTTATATTCACCCAAATGTATTGTAAAGACGTGTTTTAGATGTAAAATAATATGAACTTAACGATAAAAATATAAAAAGTATGATTAGTTCAATACAAATGACTTTAAACGATATTTAGCGGAATTATCACCATTTTTTACCAAATTTTTTTTTTATTTTTTGTATTCACCCAAATGTATTGTAAACACGTGTTTTAGATGTAAAATAATGTGAACTTAACGTTAAAAATGTAAAAAGTATGATTAGTTTAATAGAAATGACTTAAGACGATATTTAGCGGATTCATCACCTGTATTTCAAAATTTTTTTACGACCTTTTATATTCACCCAAATGTATTGTAAAGACGTGTTTTAGATGTAAAATAATGTGAACTTAACGATAAAAATATAAAAAGTATGATTAGTTCAATACAAATGACTTTAAACGATATTTAGCGGAATTATCACCATTTTTTACCCAATTTTTTCCCAAATTTTTTTTCTATTTTTTGTATTCACCCAAATGTATTGTAAATACGTGTTTTAGATGTAAAATAATGTGAACTTAACGATAAAAATATAAAAAGTATGATTAGTTCAATACAAATGACTTTAAACGATATTTAGCGGAATTATCACCATTTTTTACCCAATTTTTTCCCAAATTTTTTTTCTATTTTTTGTATGCAACCAAATGTATTGTAAATACGTGTTTTAGATGTAAAATAATGTGAACTTAACGATAAAAATATAAAAAGTATGATTAGTTTAATAGAAATGACTTAAGACGATATTTAGCGGATTCATCGCCTGTATTTCAAAATTTTTTTACGACCTTTTATATTCACCCAAATGTATTGTAAATACGTGTTTTAGATGTAAAATAATGTGAACTTAACGATAAAAATATAAAAAGTATGTTTAGTTCAATACAAATGACTTTAAACGATATTTAGCGGAATTATCACCATTTTTTACCCAATTTTTTCCCAAATTTTTTTTCTATTTTTTGTATTCACCCAAATATATTGTAAATACGTGTTTTAGATGTAAAATAATGTGAACTTAACGATAAAAATATAAAAAGTATGATTAGTTCAATACAAATGACTTTAAACGATATTTAGCGGAATTATCACCATTTTTTACCAAATTTTTTCCCAAATTTTTTTTCTATTTTTTGTATTCACCCAAATATATTGTAAATACGTGTTTTAGATGTAAAATAATGTGAACTTAACGATAAAAATATAAAAAGTATGATTAGTTAAATACAAATGACTTTAAACGATATTTAGCGGAATTATCACCATTTTTTACCAAATTTTTTCCCAAATTTTTTTTCTATTTTTTGTATTCACCCAAATGTATTGTAAATACGTGTTTTAGATGTAAAATAATGTGAACTTAACGTTAAAAATATAAAAAGTATGATTAGTTTAATAGAAATGACTTAAGACGATATTTAGCGGATTCATCACCTGTATTTCAAAATTTTTTTACGACCTTTTATATTCACCCAAATGTATTGTAAAGACGTGTTTTAGATGTAAAATAATGTGAACTTAACGATAAAAATATAAAAAGTATGATTAGTTCAATACAAATGACTTTAAACGATATTTAGTGGAATTATCACCATTTTTTACCAAATTTTTTTTCTATTTTTTGTATTCACCCAAATGTATTGTAAACACGTGTTTTAGATGTAAAATAATGTGAACTTAACGTTAAAAATATAAAAAGTATGATTAGTTTAATAGAAATGACTTAAGACGATATTTAGCGGATTCATCACCCGTATTTCAAAATTTTTTTACGACCTTTTATATTCACCCAAATGTATTGTAAAGACGTGTTTTAGATGTAAAATTATGTGAACTTAACGATAAAAATATAAAAAGTATTATTAGTTCAATACAAATGACTTTAAACGATATTTAGCGGAATTATCACCATTTTTTACCCAATTTTTTCCCAAATTTTTTTTCTATTTTTTGTATTCAACCAAATGTATTGTAAATACGTGTTTTAGATGTAAAATAATGTGAACTTAACGATAAAAATATAAAAAGTATGATTAGTTTAATAGAAATGACTTAAGACGATATTTAGCAGATTCATCGCCTGTATTTCAAAATTTTTTTACGACCTTTTATATTCACCCAAATGTATTGTAAATACGTGTTTTAGATGTAAAATAATGTGAACTTAACGATAAAAATATAAAAAGTATGATTAGTTCAATACAAATGACTTTAAACGATATTTAGCGGAATTATCACCATTTTTTACCAAATTTTTTCCCAAATTTTTTTTCTATTTTTTGTATTCACCCAAATGTATTGTAAATACGTGTTTTAGATGTAAAATAATGTGAACTTAACGATAAAAATATAAAAAGTATGATTAGTTCAATACAAATGACTTTAAACGATATTTAGCGGAATTATCACCATTTTTTACCAAATTTTTTTTCTATTTTTTGTATTCACCCAAATGTATTGTAAATACGTGTTTTAGATGTAAAATAATGTGAACTTAACGATAATAATATAAAAAGTATGATTAGTTCAATACAAATGACTTTAAACGATATTTAGCGGAATTATCACCATTTTTTACCCAATTTTTTCCCAAATTTTTTTTCTATTTTTTGTATTCACCCAAATGTATTGTAAATACGTGTTTTAGATGTAAAATAATGTGAACTTAACGATAAAAATATAAAAAGTATGATTAGTTCAATACAAATGACTTTAAACGATATTTAGCGGAATTATCACCATTTTTTACCCAATTTTTTCCCAAATTTTTTTTCTATTTTTTGTATGCAACCAAATGTATTGTAAATACGTGTTTCAGATGTAAAATAATGTGAACTTAACGATAAAAATATAAAAAGTATGATTAGTTTAATAGAAATGACTTAAGACGATATTTAGCGGATTCATCGCCTGTATTTCAAAATTTTTTTACGACCTTTTATATTCACCCAAATGTATTGTAAATACGTGTTTTAGATGTAAAATAATGTGAACTTAACGATAAAAATATAAAAAGTATGATTAGTTCAATACAAATGACTTTAAACGATATTTAGCGGAATTATCACCATTTTTTACCCAATTTTTTCCCAAATTTTTTTTCTATTTTTTGTATTCACCCAAATATATTGTAAATACGTGTTTTAGATGTAAAATAATGTGAACTTAACGATAAAAATATAAAAAGTATGATTAGTTCAATACAAATGACTTTAAACGATATTTAGCGGAATTATCACCATTTTTTACCAAATTTTTTCCCAAATTTTTTTTCTATTTTTTGTATTCACCCAAATGTATTGTAAATACGTGTTTTAGATGTAAAATAATGTGAACTTAACGTTAAAAATATAAAAAGTATGATTAGTTTAATAGAAATGACTTAAGACGATATTTAGCGGATTCATCACCTGTATTTCAAAATTTTTTTACGACCTTTTATATTCACCCAAATGTATTGTAAAGACGTGTTTTAGATGTAAAATAATGTGAACTTAACGATAAAAATTTAAAAAGTATGATTAGTTCAATACAAATGACTTTAAACGATATTTAGCGGAATTATCACCATTTTTTACCCAATTTTTTCCCAAATTTTTTTTTTATTTTTTGTATTCACCCAAATATATTGTAAATACGTGTTTTAGATGTAAAATAATGTGAACTTAACGATAAAAATATAAAAAGTATGATTAGTTCAATACAAATGACTTTAAACGATATTTAGCGGAATTATCACCATTTTTTACCAAATTTTTTCCCAAATTTTTTTTCTATTTTTTGTATTCACCCAAATGTATTGTAAATACGTGTTTTAGATGTAAAATAATGTGAACTTAACGATAAAAATATAAAAAGTATGATTAGTTCAATACAAATGACTTTAAACGATATTTAGCGGAATTATCACCATTTTTTACCAAATTTTTTTTCTATTTTTTGTATTCACCCAAATGTATTGTAAATACGTGTTTTAGATGTAAAATAATGTGAACTTAACGATAAAAATATAAAAAGTATGATTAGTTCAATACAAATGACTTTAAACGATATTTAGCGGAATTATCACCATTTTTTACCCAATTTTTTCCCAAATTTTTTTTCTATTTTTTGTATTCACCCAAATGTATTGTAAATACGTGTTTTAGATGTAAAATAATGTGAACTTAACGATAAAAATATAAAAAGTATGATTAGTTCAATACAAATGACTTTAAACGATATTTAGCGGAATTATCACCATTTTTTACCCAATTTTTTCCCAAATTTTTTTTCTATTTTTTGTATGCAACCAAATGTATTGTAAATACGTGTTTTAGATGTAAAATAATGTGAACTTAACGATAAAAATATAAAAAGTATGATTAGTTTAATAGAAATGACTTAAGACGATATTTAGCGGATTCATCGCCTGTATTTCAAAATTTTTTTACGACCTTTTATATTCTCCCAAATGTATTGTAAATACGTGTTTTAGATGTAAAATAATGTGAACTTAACGATAAAAATATAAAAAGTATGATTAGTTCAATACAAATGACTTTAAACGATATTTAGCGGAATTATCACCATTATTTACCCAATTTTTTCCCAAATTTTTTTTCTATTTTTTGTATTCACCCAAATATATTGTAAATACGTGTTTTAGATGTAAAATAATGTGAACTTAACGATAAAAATATAAAAAGTATGATTAGTTCAATACAAATGACTTTAAACGATATTTAGCGGAATTATCACCATTTTTTACCAAATTTTTTCCCAAATTTTTTTTCTATTTTTTGTATTCACCCAAATGAATTGTAAATACGTGTTTTAGATGTAAAATAATGTGAACTTAACGTTAAAAATATAAAAAGTATGATTAGTTTAATAGAAATGACTTAAGACGATATTTAGCGGATTCATCACCTGTATTTCAAAATTTTTTTACGACCTTTTATATTCACCCAAATGTATTGTGAAGACGTGTTTTAGATGTAAAATAATGTGAACTTAACGATAAAAATATAAAAAGTATGATTAGTTCAATACAAATGACTTTAAACGATATTTAGCGGAATTATCACCATTTTTTACCAAATTTTTTTTCTATTTTTTGTATTCACCCAAATGTATTGTAAATACGTGTTTTAGATGTAAAATAATGTGAACTTAACGATAAAAATATAAAAAGTATGATTAGTTCAATACAAATGACTTTAAACGATATTTAGCGGAATTATCACCATTTTTTACCAAATTTTTTTTTTATTTTTTGTATTCACCCAAATGTATTGTAAATACGTGTTTTAGATGTAAAATAATGTGAACTTAACGATAAAAATATAAAAAGTATGATTAGTTCAATACAAATGACTTTAAACGATATTTAGTGGAATTATCACCATTTTTTACCAAATTTTTTTTCTATTTTTTGTATTCACCCAAATGTATTGTAAACACGTGTTTTAGATGTAAAATAATGTGAACTTAACGATAAAAATATAAAAAGTATGATTAGTTCAATACAAATGACTTTAAACGATATTTAGTGGAATTATCACCATTTTTTACCAAATTTTTTTTCTATTTTTTGTATTCACCCAAATGTATTGTAAACACGTGTTTTAGATGTAAAATAATGTGAACTTAACGTTAAAAATATAAAAAGTATGATTAGTTTAATAGAAATGACTTAAGACGATATTTAGCGGATTCATCACCCGTATTTCAAAATTTTTTTACGACCTTTTATATTCACCCAAATGTATTGTAAAGACGTGTTTTAGATGTAAAATTATCTGAACTTAACGATAAAAATATAAAAAGTATGATTAGTTCAATACAAATGACTTTAAACGATATTTAGCGGAATTATCACCATTTTTTACCCAATTTTTTCCCAAATTTTTTTTCTATTTTTTGTATTCAACCAAATGTATTGTAAATACGTGTTTTAGATGTAAAATAATGTGAACTTAACGATAAAAATATAAAAAGTATGATTAGTTTAATAGAAATGACTTAAGACGATATTTAGCGGATTCATCGCCTGTATTTCAAAATTTTTTTACGACCTTTTATATTCACCCAAATGTATTGTAAATACGTGTTTTAGATGTAAAATAATGTGAACTTAACGATAAAAATTTAAAAAGTATGATTAGTTCAATACAAATGACTTTAAACGATATTTAGCGGAATTATCACCATTTTTTACCAAATTTTTTCCCAAATTTTTTTTCTATTTTTTGTATTCACCCAAATGTATTGTAAATACGTGTTTTAGATGTAAAATAATGTGAACTTAACGATAAAAATATAAAAAGTATGATTAGTTCAATACAAATGACTTTAAACGATATTTAGCGGAATTATCACCATTTTTTACCCAATTTTTTCCCAAATTTTTTTTCTATTTTTTGTATGCAACCAAATGTATTGTAAATACGTGTTTTAGATGTAAAATAATGTGAACTTAACGATAATAATATAAAAAGTATGATTAGTTTAATAGAAATGACTTAATACGATATTTAGCGGATTCATCGCCTGTATTTCAAAATTTTTTTACGACCTTTTATATTCACCCAAATGTATTGTAAATACGTGTTTTAGATGTAAAATAATGTGAACTTAACGATAAAAATTTAAAAAGTATGATTAGTTCAATACAAATGACTTTAAACGATATTTAGCGGAATTATCACCATTTTTTACCCAATTTTTTCCCAAATTTTTTTTCTATTTTTTGTATTCACCCAAATATATTGTAAATACGTGTTTTAGATGTAAAATAATGTGAACTTAACGATAAAAATATAAAAAGTATGATTAGTTCAATACAAATGACTTTAAACGATATTTAGCGGAATTATCACCATTTTTTACCAAATTTTTTCCCAAATTTTTTTTCTATTTTTTGTATTCACCCAAATGTATTGTAAACACGTGTTTTAGATGTAAAATAATGTTAACTTAACGTTAAAAATATAAAAAGTATGATTAGTTCAATACAAATGACATTAAACGATATTTAGCGGAATTATCACCATTTTTTACCAAATTTTTTTTCTATTTTTTGTATTCACCCAAATGTATTGTAAACACGTGTTTTAGATGTAAAATAATGTGAACTTAACGTTAAAAATATAAAAAGTATGATTAGTTTAATAGAAATGACTTAAGACGATATTTAGCGGATTCATCACCTGTATTTCAAAATTTTTTTACGACCTTTTATATTCACCCAAATGTATTGTAAAGACGTGTTTTAGATGTAAAATAATGTGAACTTAACGTTAAAAATATAAAAAGTATGATTAGTTTAATAGAAATGACTTAAGACGATATTTAGCGGATTCATCACCTGTATTTCAAAATTTTTTTACGACCTTTTATATTCACCCAAATGTATTGTAAAGACGTGTTTTAGATGTAAAATAATGTGAACTTAACGATAAAAATTTAAAAAGTATGATTAGTTCAATACAAATGACTTTAAACGATATTTAGCGGAATTATCACCATTTTTTACCCAATTTTTTCCCAAATTTTTTTTCTATTTTTTATATTCACCCAAATATATTGTAAATACGTGTTTTAGATGTAAAATAATGTGAACTTAACGATAAAAATATAAAAAGTATGATTAGTTCAATACAAATGACTTTAAACGATATTTAGCGGAATTATCACCATTTTTTACCAAATTTTTTCCCAAATTTTTTTTCTATTTTTTGTATTCACCCAAATGTATTGTAAATACGTGTTTTAGATGTAAAATAATGTGAACTTAACGATAAAAATATAAAAAGTATGATTAGTTCAATACAAATGACTTTAAACGATATTTAGCGGAATTATCACCATTTTTTACCAAATTTTTTCCCAAATTTTTTTTCTATTTTTTGTATTCACCCAAATGTATTGTAAATACGTGTTTTAGATGTAAAATAATGTGAACTTAACGATAAAAATATAAAAAGTATGATTAGTTCAATACAAATGACTTTAAACGATATTTAGCGGAATTATCACCATTTTTTACCCAATTTTTTCCCAAATTTTTTTTCTATTTTTTGTATTCACCCAAATATATTGTAAATACGTGTTTTAGATGTAAAATAATGTGAACTTAACGATAAAAATATAAAAAGTATGATTAGTTCAATACAAATGACTTTAAACGATATTTAGCGGAATTATCACCATTTTTTACCAAATTTTTTCCCAAATTTTTTTTCTATTTTTTGTATTCACCCAAATGTATTGTAAACACGTGTTTTAGATGTAAAATAATGTTAACTTAACGTTAAAAATATAAAAAGTATGATTAGTTTAATAGAAATGACTTAAGACGATATTTAGCGGATTCATCACCTGTATTTCAAAATTTTTTTACGACCATTTATATTCACCCAAATGTATTGTAAAGACGTGTTTTAGATGTAAAATAATGTGAACTTAACGATAAAAATATAAAAAGTATGATTAGTTCAATACAAATGACTTTAAACGATATTTAGCGGAATTATCACCATTTTTTACCAAATTTTTTCCCAAATTTTTTTTCTATTTTTTGTATTCACCCAAATGTATTGTAAATACTTGTTTTAGATGTAAAATAATGTGAACTTAACGATCAAAATATAAAAAGTATGATTAGTTCAATACAAATGACATTAAACGATATTTAGCGGAATTATCACCATTTTTTACCAAATTTTTTTTCTATTTTTTGTATTCACCCAAATGTATTGTAAACACGTGCTTTAGATGTAAAATAATGTGAACTTAACGTTAAAAATATAAAAAGTATGATTAGTTTAATAGAAATGACTTAAGACGATATTTAGCGGATTCATCACCTGTATTTCAAAATTTTTTTACGACCTTTTATATTCACCCAAATGTATTGTAAAGACGTGTTTTAGATGTAAAATAATGTGAACTTAACGATAAAAATATAAAAAGTATGATTAGTTCAATACAAATGACTTTAAATGATATTTAGCGGAATTATCACCATTTTTTCCCAAATTTTTTTTCTATTTTTTATATTCACCCAAATATATTGTAAATACGTGTTTTAGATGTAAAATAATGTGAACTTAACGATAAAAATATAAAAAGTATGATTAGTTCAATACAAATGACTTTAAACGATATTTAGCGGAATTATCACCATTTTTTACCAAATTTTTTCCCAAATTTTTTTTCTATTTTTTGTATTCACCCAAATGTATTGTAAATACGTGTTTTAGATGTAAAATAATGTGAACTTAACGATAAAAATATAAAAAGTATGATTAGTTCAATACAAATGACTTTAAACGATATTTAGCGGAATTATCACCATTTTTTACCAAATTTTTTCCCAAATTTTTTTTCTATTTTTTGTATTCACCCAAATGTATTGTAAATACGTGTTTTAGATGTAAAATAATGTGAACTTAACGATAAAAATATAAAAAGTATGATTAGTTCAATACAAATGACTTTAAACGATATTTAGCGGAATTATCACCATTTTTTACCAAATTTTTTCCCAAATTTTTTTTCTATTTTTTGTATTCACCCAAATGTATTGTAAATACGTGTTTTAGATGTAAAATAATGTGAACTTAACGATAAAAATATAAAAAGTATGATTAGTTCAATACAAATGACTTTAAACGATATTTAGCGGAATTATCACCATTTTTTACCCAATTTTTTCCCAAATTTTTTTTCTATTTTTTGTATTCACCCAAATGTATTGTAAATACGTGTTTTAGATGTAAAATAATGTGAACTTAACGATAAAAATATAAAAAGTATGATTAGTTCAATACAAATGACTTTAAACGATATTTAGCGGAATTATCACCATTTTTTTACCCAATTTTTTCCCAAATTTTTTTTCTATTTTTTGTATGCAACCAAATGTATTGTAAATACGTGTTTTAGATGTAAAATAATGTGAACTTAACGATAAAAATATAAAAAGTATGATTAGTTTAATAGAAATGACTTAAGACGATATTTAGCGGATTCATCGCCTGTATTTCAAAATTTTTTTACGACCTTTTATATTCACCCAAATGTATTGTAAATACGTGTTTTAGATGTAAAATAATGTGAACTTAACGATAAAAATTTAAAAAGTATGATTAGTTCAATACAAATGACTTTAAACGATATTTAGCGGAATTATCACCATTTTTTACCCAATTTTTTCCCAAATTTTTTTTCTATTTTTTGTATTCACCCAAATATATTGTAAATACGTGTTTTAGATGTAAAATAATGTGAACTTAACGATAAAAATATAAAAAGTATGATTAGTTCAATACAAATGACTTTAAACGATATTTAGCGGAATTATCACCATTTTTTACCAAATTTTTTCCCAAATTTTTTTTCTATTTTTTGTATTCACCCAAATGTATTGTAAACACGTGTTTTAGATGTAAAATAATGTTAACTTAACGTTAAAAATATAAAAAGTATGATTAGTTTAATAGAAATGACTTAAGACGATATTTAGCGGATTCATCACCTGTATTTCAAAATTTTTTTACGACCATTTATATTCACCCAAATGTATTGTAAAGACGTGTTTTAGATGTAAAATAATGTGAACTTAACGATAAAAATATAAAAAGTATGATTCGTTCAATACAAATGACTTTAAACGATATTTAGCGGAATTATCACCATTTTTTACCAAATTTTTTTTCTATTTTTTGTATTCACCCAAATGTATTGTAAACACGTGTATTAGATGTAAAATAATGTGAACTTAACGTTAAAAATGTAAAAAGTATGATTAGTTTAATAGAAATGACTTAAGACGATATTTAGCGGATTCATCACCTGTATTTCAAAATTTTTTTACGACCTTTTATATTCACCCAAATGTATTGTAAAGACGTGTTTTAGATGTAAAATAATGTGAACTTAACGATAAAAATATAAAAAGTATGATTAGTTCAATACAAATGACTTTAAACGATATTTAGCGGAATTATCACCATTTTTTACCAAATTTTTTTTCTATTTTTTTTATTCACCCGAATGTATTGTAAACAAGTGTATTAGATGTAAAATAATGTGAACTTAACGTTAAAAATGTAAAAAGTATGATTAGTTTAATAGAAATGACTTAAGACGATATTTAGCGGATTCATCACCTGTATTTCAAAATTTTTTTACGACCTTTTATATTCACCCAAATGTATTGTAAAGACGTGTTTTAGATGTAAAATAATGTGAACTTAACGATAAAAATATAAAAAGTATGATTAGTTCAATACAAATGACTTTAAACGATATTTAGCGGAATTATCACCATTTTTTACCCAATTTTTTCCCAAATTTTTTTTCTATTTTTTGTATTCACCCAAATGTATTTTAAACACGTGTTTTAGATGTAAAATAATGTGAACTTAACGTTAAAAATATAAAAAGTATGATTAGTTTAATAGAAATGACTTAAGACGATATTTAGCGGATTCATCACCTGTATTTCAAAATTTTTTTACGACCTTTTATATTCACCCAAATGTATTGTAAAGACGTGTTTTAGATGTAAAATAATATGAACTTAACGATAAAAATATAAAAAGTATGATTAGTTCAATACAAATGACTTTAAACGATATTTAGCGGAATTTTCACCATTTTTTACCAAATTTTTTTTCTATTTTTTGTATTCACCCAAATGTATTGTAAATACGTGTTTTAGATGTAAAATAATGTGAACTTAACGTTAAAAATATAAAAAGTATGATTAGTTTAATAGAAATGACTTAAGACGATATTTAGCGGATTCATCACCTGTATTTCAAAATTTTTTTACGACCTTTTTTATTCACCCGAATGTATTGTAAACACGTGTATTAGATGTAATATAATGTGAACTTAACGTTAAAAATGTAAAAAGTATGATTAGTTTAATAGAAATGACTTAAGACGATATTTAGCGGATTCATCACCTGTATTTCAAAATTTTTTTACGACCTTTTATATTCACCCAAATGTATTGTAAAGACGTGTTTTAGATGTAAAATAATGTGAACTTAACGATAAAAATATAAAAAGTATGATTAGTTCAATACAAATGACTTTAAACGATATTTAGCGGAATTATCACCATTTTTTACCCAATTTTTTCCCAAATTTTTTTTCTATTTTTTGTATTCACCCAAATGTATTGTAAACACGTGTTTTAGATGTAAAATAATGTGAACTTAACGTTAAAAATATAAAAAGTATGATTAGTTTAATAGAAATGACTTAAGACGATATTTAGCGGATTCATCGCCTGTATTTCAAAATTTTTTTACGACCTTTTATATTCACCCAAATGTATTGTAAATACGTGTTTTAGATGTAAAATAATGTGAACTTAACGATAAAAATATAAAAAGTATGATTAGTTTAATAGAAATGACTTAAGACGATATTTAGCGGATTCATCGCCTGTATTTCAAAATTTTTTTACGACCTTTTATATTCACCCAAATGTATTGTAAATACGTGTTTTAGATGTAAAATAATGTGAACTTAACGATAAAAATATAAAAAGTATGATTAGTTCAATACAAATGACTTTAAACGATATTTAGCGGAATTATCACCATTTTTTACCAAATTTTTTCCCAAATTTTTTTTCTATTTTTTGTATTCACCCAAATGTATTGTAAATACGTGTTTTAGATGTAAAATAATGTGAACTTAACGATAAAAATATAAAAAGTATGATTAGTTCAATAAAAATGACTTTAAACGATATTTAGCGGAATTATCACCATTTTTTACCAAATTTTTTTTCTATTTTTTGTATTCACCCAAATGTATTGTAAACACGTGTATTAGATGTAAAATAATGTGAACTTAACGTTAAAAATGTAAAAAGTATGATTAGTTTAATAGAAATGACTTAAGACGATATTTAGCGGATTCATCACCTGTATTTCAAAATTTTTTTACGACCTTTTATATTCACCCAAATGTATTGTAAAGACGTGTTTTAGATGTAAAATAATGTGAACTTAACGATAAAAATATAAAAAGTATGATTAGATCAATACAAATGACTTTAAACGATATTTAGCGGAATTATCACCATTTTTTACCAAATTTTTTTTCTATTTTTTTTATTCACCCGAATGTATTGTAAACACGTGTATTAGATGTAAAATAATGTGAACTTAACGTTAAAAATGTAAAAAGTATGATTAGTTTAATAGAAATGACTTAAGACGATATTTAGCGGATTCATCACCTGTATTTCAAAATTTTTTTACGACCTTTTATATTCACCCAAATGTATTGTAAATACGTGTTTTAGATGTAAAATAATGTGAACTTAACGATAAAAATATAAAAAGTATGATTAGTTCAATACAAATGACTTCAAACGATATTTAGCGGAATTATCACCATTTTTTACCAAATTTTTTTTTTATTTTTTGTATTCACCCAAATGTATTGTAAACACGTGTTTTAGATGTAAAATAATGTGAACTTAACGTTAAAAATATAAAAAGTATGATTAGTTTAATAGAAATGACTTAAGAAGATATTTAGCGGATTCATCACCTGTATTTCAAAATTTTTTTACGACCTTTTATATTCACCCAAATGTATTGTAAAGACGTGTTTTAGATGTAAAATAATGTGAACTTAACGATAAAAATTTAAAAAGTATGATTAGTTCAATACAAATGACTTTAAACGATATTTAGCGGAATTATCACCATTTTTTACCCAATTTTTTCCCAAATTTTTTTTCTATTTTTTATATTCACCCAAATATATTGTAAATACGTGTTTTAGATGTAAAATAATGTGAACTTAACGATAAAAATATAAAAAGTATGATTAGTTCAATACAAATGACTTTAAACGATATTTAGCGGAATTATCACCATTTTTTACCAAATTTTTTCCCAAATTTTTTTTCTATTTTTTGTATTCACCCAAATGTATTGTAAATACGTGTTTTAGATGTAAAATAATGTGAACTTAACGATAAAAATATAAAAAGTATGATTAGTTCAATACAAATGACTTTAAACGATATTTAGCGGAATTATCACCATTTTTTACCAAATTTTTTTTCTATTTTTTTTATTCACCCGAATGTATTGTAAACACGTGTATTAGATGTAATATAATGTGAACTTAAAGTTAAAAATGTAAAAAGTATGATTAGTTTAATAGAAATGACTTAAGACGATATTTAGCGGATTCATCACCTGTATTTCAAAATTTTTTTACGACCTTTTATATTCACCCAAATGTATTGTAAAGACGTGTTTTAGATGTAAAATAATGTGAACTTAACGTTAAATATATAAAAAGTATGATTAGTTTAATAGAAATGACTTAAGACGATATTTAGCGGATTCATCACCTGTATTTCAAAATTTTTTTACGACCTTTTATATTCACCCAAATGTATTGTAAAGACGTGTTTTAGATGTAAAATAATATAAAATTAACGATAAAAATATAAAAAGTATGATTAGTTCAATACAAATGACTTTAAACGATATTTAGCGGAATTATCACCATTTTTTACCAAATTTTTTTTCTATTTTTTGTATTCACCCAAATGTATTGTAAATACGTGTTTTAGATGTAAAATAATGTGAACTTAACGATAATAATATAAAAAGTATGATTAGTTCAATACAAATGACTTTAAACGATATTTAGCGGAATTATCACCATTTTTTACCAAATTTTTTTTTTATTTTTTGTATTCACCCAAATGTATTGTAAACACGTGTTTTAGATGTAAAATAATGTGAACTTAACGTTAAAAATATAAAAAGTATGATTAGTTTAATAGAAATGACTTAAGACGATATTTAGCGGATTCATCACCTGTATATCAAAATTTTTTTACGACCTTTTATATTCACCCAAATGTATTGTAAAGACGTGTTTTAGATGTAAAATAATGTGAAATTAACGATAAAAATTTAAAAAGTATGATTAGTTCAATACAAATGACTTTAAACGATATTTAGCGGAATTATCACCATTTTTTACCCAATTTTTTCCCAAATTTTTTTTCTATTTTTTGTATTCAACCAAATGTATTGTAAATACGTGTTTTAGATGTAAAATAATGTGAACTTAACGATAAAAATATAAAAAGTATGATTAGTTTAATAGAAATGACTTAAGACGATATTTAGCGGATTCATCGCCTGTATTTCAAAATTTTTTTACGACCTTTTATATTCACCCAAATGTATTGTAAATACGTGTTTTAGATGTAAAATAATGTGAACTTAACGATAAAAATATAAAAAGTATGATTAGTTCAATACAAATGACTTTAAACGATATTTAGCGGAATTATCACCATTTTTTACCAAATTTTTTCCCAAATTTTTTTTCTATTTTTTGTATTCACCCAAATGTATTGTAAATACGTGTTTTAGATGTAAAATAATGTGAACTTAACGATAAAAATATAAAAAGTATGATTAGTTCAATACAAATGACTTTAAACGATATTTAGCGGAATTATCACCATTTTTTACCAAATTTTTTCCCAAATTTTTTTTCTATTTTTTGTATTCACCCAAATGTATTGTAAATACGTGTTTTAGATGTAAAATAATGTGAACTTAACGATAAAAATATAAAAAGTATGATTAGTTCAATACAAATGACTTTAAACGATATTTAGCGGAATTATCACCATTTTTTACCCAATTTTTTCCCAAATTTTTTTTCTATTTTTTGTATTCACCCAAATGTATTGTAAATACGTGTTTTAGATGTAAAATAATGTGAACTTAACGATAAAAATATAAAAAGTATGATTAGTTCAATACAAATGACTTTAAACGATATTTAGCGGAATTATCACCATTTTTTACCCAATTTTTTCCCAAATTTTTTTTCTATTTTTTGTATGCAACCAAATGTATTGTAAATACGTGTTTTAGATGTAAAATAATGTGAACTTAACGATAAAAATATAAAAAGTATGATTAGTTTAATAGAAATGACTTAAGACGATATTTAGCGGATTCATCGCCTGTATTTCAAAATTTTTTTACGACCTTTTATATTCACCCAAATGTATTGTAAATACGTGTTTTAGATGTAAAAGAATGTGAACTTAACGATAAAAATTTAAAAAGTATGATTAGTTCAATACAAATGACTTTAAACGATATTTAGCGGAATTATCACCATTTTTTACCCAATTTTTTCCCAAATTTTTTTTCTATTTTTTGTATTCACCCAAATATATTGTAAATACGTGTTTTAGATGTAAAATAATGTGAACTTAACGATAAAAATATAAAAAGTATGATTAGTTCAATACAAATGACTTTAAACGATATTTAGCGGAATTATCACCATTTTTTACCAAATTTTTTCCCAAATTTTTTTTCTATTTTTTGTATTCACCCAAATGTATTGTAAATACGTGTTTTAGATGTAAAATAATGTGAACTTAACGTTAAAAATATAAAAAGTATGATTAGTTTAATAGAAATGACTTAAGACGATATTTAGCGGATTCATCACCTGTATTTCAAAATTTTTTTACGACCTTTTTTATTCACCCAAATGTATTGTAAAGACGTGTTTTAGATGTAAAATAATGTGAACTTAACGATAAAAATTTAAAAAGTATGATTAGTTCAATACAAATGACTTTAAACGATATTTAGCGGAATTATCACCATTTTTTACCCAATTTTTTCCCAAATTTTTTTTTTATTTTTTGTATTCACCCAAATATATTGTAAATACGTGTTTTAGATGTAAAATAATGTGAACTTAACGATAAAAATATAAAAAGTATGATTAGTTCAATACAAATGACTTTAAACGATATTTAGCGGAATTATCACCATTTTTTACCAAATTTTTTCCCAAATTTTTTTTCTATTTTTTGTATTCACCCAAATGTATTGTAAATACGTGTTTTAGATGTAAAATAATGTGAACTTAACGATAAAAATATAAAAAGTATGATTAGTTCAATACAAATGACTTTAAACGATATTTAGCGGAATTATCACCATTTTTTACCAAATTTTTTCCCAAATTTTTTTTCTATTTTTTGTATTCACCCAAATGTATTGTAAATACGTGTTTTAGATGTAAAATAATGTGAACTTAACGATAAAAATATAAAAAGTATGATTAGTTCAATACAAATGACTTTAAACGATATTTAGCGGAATTATCACCATTTTTTACCCAATTTTTTCCCAAATTTTTTTTCTATTTTTTGTATTCACCCAAATGTATTGTAAATACGTGTTTTAGATGTAAAATAATGTGAACTTAACGATAAAAATATAAAAAGTATGATTAGTTCAATACAAATGACTTTAAACGATATTTAGCGGAATTATCACCATTTTTTACCCAATTTTTTCCCAAATTTTTTTTCTATTTTTTGTATGCAACCAAATGTATTGTAAATACGTGTTTTAGATGTAAAATAATGTGAACTTAACGATAAAAATATAAAAAGTATGATTAGTTTAATAGAAATGACTTAAGACGATATTTAGCGGATTCATCGCCTGTATTTCAAAATTTTTTTACGACCTTTTATATTCACCCAAATGTATTGTAAATACGTGTTTTAGATGTAAAATAATGTGAACTTAACGATAAAAATTTAAAAAGTATGATTAGTTCAATACAAATGACTTTAAACGATATTTAGCGGAATTATCACCATTTTTTACCCAATTTTTTCCCAAATTTTTTTTCTATTTTTTGTATTCACCCAAATATATTGTAAATACGTGTTTTAGATGTAAAATAATGTGAACTTAACGATAAAAATATAAAAAGTATGATTAATTCAATACAAATGACTTTAAACGATATTTAGCGGAATTATCACCATTTTTTACCAAATTTTTTCCCAAATTTTTTTTCTATTTTTTGTATTCACCCAAATGTATTGTAAATACGTGTTTTAGATGTAAAATAATGTGAACTTAACGTTAAAAATATAAAAAGTATGATTAGTTTAATAGAAATGACTTAAGACGATATTTAGCGGATTCATCACCTGTATTTCAAAATTTTTTTACGACCTTTTATATTCACCCAAATGTATTGTAAAGACGTGTTTTAGATGTAAAATAATGTGAACTTAACGATAAAAATTTAAAAAGTATGATTAGTTCAATACAAATGACTTTAAACGATATTTAGCGGAATTATCACCATTTTTTACCCAATTTTTTCCCAAATTTTTTTTTTATTTTTTGTATTCACCCAAATATATTGTAAATACGTGTTTTAGATGTAAAATAATGTGAACTTAACGATAAAAATATAAAAAGTATGATTAGTTCAATACAAATGACTTTAAACGATATTTAGCGGAATTATCACCATTTTTTACCAAATTTTTTCCCAAATTTTTTTTCTATTTTTTGTATTCACCAAAATGTATTGTAAATACGTGTTTTAGATGTAAAATAATGTGAACTTAACGATAAAAATATAAAAAGTATGATTAGTTCAATACAAATGACTTTAAACGATATTTAGCGGAATTATCACCATTTTTTACCAAATTTTTTTTCTATTTTTTGTATTCAACCAAATGTATTGTAAACACGTGATTTAGATGTAAAATAATGTGAACTTAACGTTAAAAATATAAAAAGTATGATTAGTTTAATAGAAATGACTTAAGACGATATTTAGCGGATTCATCACCCGTATTTCAAAATTTTTTTACGACCTTTTATATTCACCCAAATGTATTGTAAAGACGTGTTTTAGATGTAAAATTATGTGAACTTAACGATAAAAATATAAAAAGTATGATTAGTTCAATACAAATGATTTAAACGATATTTAGCGGAATTATCACCATTTTTTACCCAATTTTTTCCCAAATTTTTTTTCTATTTTTTGTATTCACCCAAATGTATTGTAAACACGTGTTTTAGATGTAAAATAATGTGAACTTAACGTTAAAAATATAAAAAGTATGATTAGTTTAATAGAAATGACTTAAGACGATATTTAGCGGATTCATCACCTGTATTTCAAAATTTTTTTACGACCTTTTATATTCACCCAAATGTATTGTAAAGACGTGTTTTAGATGTAAAATAATATGAACTTAACGATAAAAATATAAAAAGTATGATTAGTTCAATACAAATGACTTTAAACGATATTTAGCGGAATTATCACCATTTTTTACCAAATTTTTTCCCAAATTTTTTTTCTATTTTTTGTATTCACCCAAATGTATTGTAAACACGTGTTTTAGATGTAAAATAATGTGAACTTAACGATAAAAATATAAAAAGTATGATTAGTTTAATAGAAATGACTTAAGACGATATTTAGCGGATTCATCACCTGTATTTCAAAATTTTTTTACGACCTTTTATATTCACCCAAATGTATTGTAAAGACGTGTTTTAGATGTAAAATAATGTGAACTTAACGATTAAAATATAAAAATTATGATTAGTTCAATACAAATGACTTTAAACGATATTTAGCGGAATTATCACCATTTTTTACCAAATTTTTTCCCAAATTTTTTTTCTATTTTTTGTATTCACCCAAATGTATTGTAAATACGTGTTTTAGATGTAAAATAATGTGAACTTAACGATTAAAATATAAAAAGTATGATTAGTTCAATACAAATGACTTTAAACGATATTTAGCGGAATTATCACCATTTTTTACCAAATTTTTTTTCTATTTTTTGTATTCACCCAAATGTATTGTAAACACGTGTTTTAGATGTAAAATAATGTGAACTTAACGTTAAAAATATAAAAAGTATGATTAGTTTAATAGAAATGACTTAAGACGATATTTAGCGGATTCATCACCTGTATTTCAAAATTTTTTTACGACCTTTTATATTCACCCAAATGTATTGTAAAGACGTGTTTTAGATGTAAAATTATGTGAACTTAACGATAAAAATATAAAAAGTATGATTAGTTCAATACAAATGACTTTAAACGATATTTAGCGGAATTATCACCATTTTTTACCCAATTTTTTCCCAAATTTTTTTTCTATTTTTTGTATTCACCCAAATATATTGTAAATACGTGTTTTAGATGTAAAATAATGTGAACTTAACGATAAAAATATAAAAAGTATGATTAGTTCAATACAAATGACTTTAAACGATATTTAGCGGAATTATCACCATTTTTTACCCAATTTTTTCCCAAATTTTTTTTCTATTTTTTGTATTCAACCAAATGTATTGTAAATACGTGTTTTAGATGTAAAATAATGTGAACTTAACGATAAAAATATAAAAAGTATGATTAGTTTAATAGAAATGACTTAAGACGATATTTAGCGGATTCATCGCCTGTATTTCAAAATTTTTTTACGACCTTTTATATTCACCCAAATGTATTGTAAATACGTGTTTTAGATGTAAAATAATGTGAAAATAACGATAAAAATATAAAAAGTATGATTAGTTCAATACAAATGACTTTAAACGATATTTAGCGGAATTATCACCATTTTTTACCAAATTTTATCCCAAATTTTTTTCTATTTTTTGTATTCACCCAAATGTATTGTAAATACGTGTTTTAGATGTAAAATAATGTGAACTTAACGATAAAAATATAAAAAGTATGATTAGTTCAATACAAATGACTTTAAACGATATTTAGCGGAATTATCACCATTTTTTACCAAATTTTTTTTCTATTTTTTGTATTCAACCAAATGTATTGTAAACACGTGATTTAGATGTAAAATAATGTGAACTTAACGTTAAAAATATAAAAAGTATGATTAGTTTAATAGAAATGACTTAAGACGATATTTAGCGGATTCATCACCCGTATTTCAAAATTTTTTTACGACCTTTTATATTCACCCAAATGTATTGTAAAGACGTGTTTTAGATGTAAAATTATGTGAACTTAACGATAAAAATATAAAAAGTATGATTAGTTCAATACAAATGACTTTAAACGATATTTAGCGGAATTATCACCATTTTTTACCCAATTTTTTCCCAAATTTTTTTTCTATTTTTTGTATTCAACCAAATGTATTGTAAATACGTGTTTTAGATGTAAAATAATGTGAACTTAACGATAAAAATATAAAAAGTATGATTAGTTTAATAGAAATGACTTAAGACGATATTTAGCGGATTCATCGCCTGTATTTCAAAATTTTTTTACGACCTTTTATATTCACCCAAATGTATTGTAAATACGTGTTTTAGATGTAAAATAATGTGAAAATAACGATAAAAATATAAAAAGTATGATTAGTTCAATACAAATGACTTTAAACGATATTTAGCGGAATTATCACCATTTTTTACCAAATTTTTTTTCTATTTTTTGTATTCACCCAAATGTATTGTAAACACGTGTATTAGATGTAAAATAATGTGAACTTAACGTTGAAAATGTAAAAAGTATGATTAGTTTAATAGAAATGACTTAAGACGATATTTAGCGGATTCATCACCTGTATTTCAAAATTTTTTTACGACCTTTTATATTCACCCAAATGTATTGTAAAGACGTGTTTTAGATGTAAAATAATGTGAACTTAACGATAAAAATATAAAAAGTATGATTAGTTCAATACAAATGACTTTAAACGATATTTAGCGGAATTATCACCATTTTTTACCAAATTTTTTCCCAAATTTTTTTTCTATTTTTTGTATTCACCCAAATGTATTGTAAATACGTGTTTTAGATGTAAAATAATGTGAACTTAACGATAAAAATATAAAAAGTATGATTAGTTCAATACAAATGACTTTAAACGATATTTAGCGGAATTATCACCATTTTTTACCAAATTTTTTTTCTATTTTTTGTATTCAACCAAATGTATTGTAAACACGTGATTTAGATGTAAAATAATGTGAACTTAACGTTAAAAATATAAAAAGTATGATTAGTTTAATAGAAATGACTTAAGACGATATTTAGCGGATTCATCACCCGTATTTCAAAATTTTTTTACGACCTTTTATATTCACCCAAATGTATTGTAAAGACGTGTTTTAGATGTAAAATTATGTGAACTTAACGATAAAAATATAAAAAGTATGATTAGTTCAATACAAATGATTTAAACGATATTTAGCGGAATTATCACCATTTTTTACCCAATTTTTTCCCAAATTTTTTTTCTATTTTTTGTATTCACCCAAATGTATTGTAAACACGTGTTTTAGATGTAAAATAATGTGAACTTAACGTTAAAAATATAAAAAGTATGATTAGTTTAATAGAAATGACTTAAGACGATATTTAGCGGATTCATCACCTGTATTTCAAAATTTTTTTACGACCTTTTATATTCACCCAAATGTATTGTAAAGACGTGTTTTAGATGTAAAATAATATGAACTTAACGATAAAAATATAAAAAGTATGATTAGTTCAATACAAATGACTTTAAACGATATTTAGCGGAATTATCACCATTTTTTACCAAATTTTTTCCCAAATTTTTTTTCTATTTTTTGTATTCACCCAAATATATTGTAAATACGTGTTTTAGATGTAAAATAATGTGAACTTAACGATAAAAATATAAAAAGTATGATTAGTTTAATAGAAATGACTTAAGACGATATTTAGCGGATTCATCACCTGTATTTCAAAATTTTTTTACGACCTTTTATATTCACCCAAATGTATTGTAAATACGTGTTTTAGATGTAAAATAATGTGAACTTAACGATAAAAATTTAAAAAGTATGATTAGTTCAATACAAATGACTTTAAACGATATTTAGCGGAATTATCACCATTTTTTACCAAATTTTTTTTCTATTTTTTGTATTCACCCAAATGTATTGTAAACACGTGTATTAGATGTAAAATAATGTGAACTTAACGTTAAAAATGTAAAAAGTATGATTAGTTTAATAGAAATGACTTAAGACGATATTTAGCGGATTCATCACCTGTATTTCAAAATTTTTTTACGACCTTTTATATTCACCCAAATGTATTGTAAAGACGTGTTTTAGATGTAAAATAATGTGAACTTAACGATAAAAATATAAAAAGTATGATTAGTTCAATACAAATGACTTTAAACGATATTTAGCGGAATTATCACCATTTTTTACCCAATTTTTTCCCAAATTTTTTTTCTATTTTTTGTATTCACCCAAATGTATTGTAAACACGTGTTTTAGATGTAAAATAATGTGAACTTAACGTTAAAAATATAAAAAGTATGATTAGTTTAATAGAAATGACTTAAGACGATATTTAGCGGATTCATCACCTGTATTTCAAAATTTTTTTACGACCTTTTATATTCACCCAAATGTATTGTAAAGACGTGTTTTAGATGTAAAATAATGTGAACTTAACGATAAAAATTTAAAAAGTATGATTAGTTCAATACAAATGACTTTAAACGATATTTAGCGGAATTATCACCATTTTTTACCCAATTTTTTCCCAAATTTTTTTTTTATTTTTTGTATTCACCCAAATATATTGTAAATACGTGTTTTAGATGTAAAATAATGTGAACTTAACGATAAAAATATAAAAAGTATGATTAGTTCAATACAAATGACTTTAAACGATATTTAGCGGAATTATCACCATTTTTTACCAAATTTTTTCCCAAATTTTTTTTCTATTTTTTGTATTCACCCAAATGTATTGTAAATACGTGTTTTAGATGTAAAATAATGTGAACTTAACGATAAAAATATAAAAAGTATGATTAGTTCAATACAAATGACTTTAAACGATATTTAGCGGAATTATCACCATTTTTTACCAAATTTTTTTTCTATTTTTTGTATTCACCCAAATGTATTGTAAACACGTGTTTTAGATGTAAAATAATGTGAACTTAACGTTAAAAATATAAAAAGTATGATTAGTTTAATAGAAATGACTTAAGACGATATTTAGCGGATTCATCACCTGTATTTCAAAATTTTTTTACGACCTTTTATATTCACCCAAATGTATTGTAAAGACGTGTTTTAGATGTAAAATAATATGAACTTAACGATAAAAATATAAAAAGTATGATTAGTTCAATACAAATGACTTTAAACGATATTTAGCGGAATTATCACCATTTTTTACCAAATTTTTTCCCAAATTTTTTTTCTATTTTTTGTATTCACCCAAATATATTGTAAATACGTGTTTTAGATGTAAAATAATGTGAACTTAACGATAAAAATATAAAAAGTATGATTAGTTTAATAGAAATGACTTAAGACGATATTTAGCGGATTCATCACCCGTATTTCAAAATTTTTTTACGACCTTTTATATTCACCCAAATGTATTGTAAAGACGTGTTTTAGATGTAAAATTATGTGAACTTAACGATAAAAATATAAAAAGTATGATTAGTTCAATACAAATGATTTAAACGATATTTAGCGGAATTATCACCATTTTTTACCCAATTTTTTCCCAAATTTTTTTTCTATTTTTTGTATTCACCCAAATGTATTGTAAACACGTGTTTTAGATGTAAAATAATGTGAACTTAACGTTAAAAATATAAAAAGTATGATTAGTTTAATAGAAATGACTTAAGACGATATTTAGCGGATTCATCACCTGTATTTCAAAATTTTTTTACGACCTTTTATATTCACCCAAATGTATTGTAAAGACGTGTTTTAGATGTAAAATAATATGAACTTAACGATAAAAATATAAAAAGTATGATTAGTTCAATACAAATGACTTTAAACGATATTTAGCGGAATTATCACCATTTTTTACCAAATTTTTTCCCAAATTTTTTTTCTATTTTTTGTATTCACCCAAATATATTGTAAATACGTGTTTTAGATGTAAAATAATGTGAACTTAACGATAAAAATATAAAAAGTATGATTAGTTTAATAGAAATGACTTAAGACGATATTTAGCGGATTCATCACCTGTATTTCAAAATTTTTTTACGACCTTTTATATTCACCCAAATGTATTGTAAATACGTGTTTTAGATGTAAAATAATGTGAACTTAACGATAAAAATTTAAAAAGTATGATTAGTTCAATACAAATGACTTTAAACGATATTTAGCGGAATTATCACCATTTTTTACCCAATTTTTTCCCAAATTTTTTTTCTATTTTTTGTATTCACCCAAATATATTGTAAATACGTGTTTTAGATGTAAAATAATGTGAACTTAACGATAAAAATTTAAAAAGTATGATTAGTTCAATACAAATGACTTTAAACGATATTTAGCGGAATTATCACCATTTTTTACCAAATTTTTTCCCAAATTTTTTTTCTATTTTTTGTATTCACCCAAATGTATTGTAAATACGTGTTTTAGATGTAAAATAATGTGAACTTAACGATAAAAATATAAAAAGTATGATTAGTTCAATACAAATGACTTTAAACGATATTTAGCGGAATTATCACCATTTTTTACCAAATTTTTTTTCTATTTTTTGTATTCAACCAAATGTATTGTAAACACGTGATTTAGATGTAAAATAATGTGAACTTAACGATAAAAATTTAAAAAGTATGATTAGTTCAATACAAATGACTTTAAACGATATTTAGCGGAATTATCACCATTTTTTACCAAATTTTTTCCCAAATTTTTTTTCTATTTTTTGTATTCACCCAAATGTATTGTAAATACGTGTTTTAGATGTAAAATAATGTGAACTTAACGATAAAAATTTAAAAAGTATGATTAGTTCAATACAAATGACTTTAAACGATATTTAGCGGAATTATCACCATTTTTTACCCAATTTTTTCCCAAATTTTTTTTCTATTTTTTGTATTCACCCAAATGTATTGTAAACACGTGTTTTAGATGTAAAATAATGTGAACTTAACGTTAAAAATATAAAAAGTATGATTAGTTTAATAGAAATGACTTAAGACGATATTTAGCGGATTCATCACCTGTATTTCAAAATTTTTTTACGACCTTTTATATTCACCCAAATGTATTGTAAAGACGTGTTTTAGATGTAAAATAATGTGAACTTAACGATTAAAATATAAAAATTATGATTAGTTCAATACAAATGACTTTAAACGATATTTAGCGGAATTATCACCATTTTTTACCAAATTTTTTCCCAAATTTTTTTTCTATTTTTTGTATTCACCCAAATGTATTGTAAATACGTGTTTTAGATGTAAAATAATGTGAACTTAACGATTAAAATATAAAAAAAATGATTAGTTCAATACAAATGACTTTAAACGATATTTAGCGGAATTATCACCATTTTTTACCAAATTTTTTTTCTATTTTTTGTATTCACCCAAATGTATTGTAAACACGTGTTTTAGATGTAAAATAATGTGAACTTAACGTTAAAAATATAAAAAGTATGATTAGTTTAATAGAAATGACTTAAGACGATATTTAGCGGATTCATCACCTGTATTTCAAAATTTTTTTACGACCTTTTATATTCACCCAAATGTATTGTAAAGACGTGTTTTAGATGTAAAATTATGTGAACTTAACGATAAAAATATAAAAAGTATGATTAGTTCAATACAAATGACTTTAAACGATATTTAGCGGAATTATCACCATTTTTTACCCAATTTTTTCCCAAATTTTTTTTCTATTTTTTGTATTCACCCAAATATATTGTAAATACGTGTTTTAGATGTAAAATAATGTGAACTTAACGATAAAAATATAAAAAGTATGATTAGTTCAATACAAATGACTTTAAACGATATTTAGCGGAATTATCACCATTTTTTACCCAATTTTTTCCCAAATTTTTTTTCTATTTTTTGTATTCAACCAAATGTATTGTAAACACGTGTTTTAGATGTAAAATAATGTGAACTTAACGTTAAAAATATAAAAAGTATGATTAGTTTAATAGAAATGACTTAAGACGATATTTAGCGGATTCATCACCTGTATTTCAAAATTTTTTTACGACCTTTTATATTCACCCAAATGTATTGTAAATACGTGTTTTAGATGTAAAATAATGTGAAAATAACGATAAAAATATAAAAAGTATGATTAGTTCAATACAAATGACTTTAAACGATATTTAGCGGAATTATCACCATTTTTTACCAAATTTTTTTTCTATTTTTTGTATTCACCCAAATGTATTGTAAACACGTGTATTAGATGTAAAATAATGTGAACTTAACGTTAAAAATGTAAAAAGTATGATTAGTTTAATAGAAATGACTTAAGACGATATTTAGCGGATTCATCACCTGTATTTCAAAATTTTTTTACGACCTTTTATATTCACCCAAATGTATTGTAAAGACGTGTTTTAGATGTAAAATAATGTGAACTTAACGATAAAAATATAAAAAGTATGATTAGTTCAATACAAATGACTTTAAACGATATTTAGCGGAATTATCACCATTTTTTACCCAATTTTTTCCCAAATTTTTTTTCTATTTTTTGTATTCACCCAAATGTATTGTAAACACGTGTTTTAGATGTAAAATAATGTGAACTTAACGTTAAAAATATAAAAAGTATGATTAGTTTAATAGAAATGACTTAAGACGATATTTAGCGGATTCATCACCTGTATTTCAAAATTTTTTTACGACCTTTTATATTCACCCAAATGTATTGTAAAGACGTGTTTTAGATGTAAAATAATATGAACTTAACGATAAAAATATAGAAAGTATGATTAGTTCAATACAAATGACTTTAAACGATATTTAGCGGAATTATCACCATTTTTTACCAAATTTTTTTTCTATTTTTTGTATTCACCCAAATATATTGTAAATACGTGTTTTAGATGTAAAATAATGTGAACTTAACGATAAAAATATAAAAAGTATGATTAGTTCAATACAAATGACTTTAAACGATATTTAGCGGAATTATCACCATTTTTTACCAAATTTTTTTTCTATTTTTTGTATTCACCCAAATGTATTGTAAACACGTGTATTAGATGTAAAATAATGTGAACTTAAGGTTAAAAATGTAAAAAGTATGATTAGTTTAATAGAAATGACTTAAGACGATATTCAGCGGATTCATCACCTGTATTTCAAAATTTTTTTACGACCTTTTATATTCACCCAAATGTATTGTAAAGACGTGTTTTAGATGTAAAATAATGTGAACTTAACGATAAAAATATAAAAAGTATGATTAGTTCAATACAAATGACTGTAAACGATATTTAGCGGAATTATCACCATTTTTTACCAAATTTTTTTTCTATTTTTTGTATTCACCCAAATGTATTGTAAACACGTGTATTAGATGTAAAATAATGTGAACTTAACGTTAAAAATGTAAAAAGTATGATTAGTTTAATAGAAATGACTTAAGACGATATTTAGCGGATTCATCACCTGTATTTCAAAATTTTTTTACGACCTTTTATATTCACCCAAATGTATTGTAAAGACGTGTTTTAGATGTAAAATAATGTGAACTTAACGATAAAAATATAAAAAGTATGATTAGTTCAATACAAATGACTTTAAACGATATTTAGCGGAATTATCACCATTTTTTACCCAATTTTTTCCCAAATTTTTTTTCTATTTTTTGTATTCACCCAAATGTATTGTAAACACGTGTTTTAGATGTAAAATAATGTGAACTTAACGTTAAAAATATAAAAAGTATGATTAGTTTAATAGAAATGACTTAAGACGATATTTAGCGGATTCATCGCCTGTATTTCAAAATTTTTTTACGACCTTTTATATTCACCCAAATGTATTGTAAATACGTGTTTTAGATGTAAAATAATGTGAAAATAACGATAAAAATATAAAAAGTATGATTAGTTCAATACAAATGACTTTAAACGATATTTAGCGGAATTATCACCATTTTTTACCAAATTTTATCCCAAATTTTTTTTCTATTTTTTGTATTCACCCAAATGTATTGTAAATACGTGTTTTAGATGTAAAATAATGTGAACTTAACGATAAAAATATAAAAAGTATGATTAGTTCAATACAAATGACTTTAAACGATATTTAGCGGAATTATCACCATTTTTTACCAAATTTTTTTTCTATTTTTTGTATTCAACCAAATGTATTGTAAACACGTGATTTAGATGTAAAATAATGTGAACTTAACGTTAAAAATATAAAAAGTATGATTAGTTTAATAGAAATGACTTAAGACGATATTTAGCGGATTCATCACCCGTATTTCAAAATTTTTTTACGACCTTTTATATTCACCCAAATGTATTGTAAAGACGTGTTTTAGATGTAAAATTATGTGAACTTAACGATAAAAATATAAAAAGTATGATTAGTTCAATACAAATGACTTTAAACGATATTTAGCGGAATTATCACCATTTTTTACCCAATTTTTTCCCAAATTTTTTTTCTATTTTTTGTATTCAACCAAATGTATTGTAAATACGTGTTTTAGATGTAAAATAATGTGAACTTAACGATAAAAATATAAAAAGTATGATTAGTTTAATAGAAATGACTTAAGACGATATTTAGCGGATTCATCGCCTGTATTTCAAAATTTTTTTACGACCTTTTATATTCACCCAAATGTATTGTAAATACGTGTTTTAGATGTAAAATAATGTGAAAATAACGATAAAAATATAAAAAGTATGATTAGTTCAATACAAATGACTTTAAACGATATTTAGCGGAATTATCACCATTTTTTACCAAATTTTTTTTCTATTTTTTGTATTCACCCAAATGTATTGTAAACACGTGTATTAGATGTAAAATAATGTGAACTTAACGTTAAAAATGTAAAAAGTATGATTAGTTTAATAGAAATGACTTAAGACGATATTTAGCGGATTCATCACCTGTATTTCAAAATTTTTTTACGACCTTTTATATTCACCCAAATGTATTGTAAAGACGTGTTTTAGATGTAAAATAATGTGAACTTAACGATAAAAATATAAAAAGTATGATTAGTTCAATACAAATGACTTTAAACGATATTTAGCGGAATTATCACCATTTTTTACCCAATTTTTTCCCAAATTTTTTTTCTATTTTTTGTATTCACCCAAATGTATTGTAAACACGTGTTTTAGATGTAAAATAATGTGAACTTAACGTTAAAAATATAAAAAGTATGATTAGTTTAATAGAAATGACTTAAGACGATATTTAGCGGATTCATCACCTGTATTTCAAAATTTTTTTACGACCTTTTATATTCACCCAAATGTATTGTAAAGACGTGTTTTAGATGTAAAATAATGTGAACTTAACGATAAAAATTTAAAAAGTATGATTAGTTCAATACAAATGACTTTAAACGATATTTAGCGGAATTATCACCATTTTTTACCCAATTTTTTCCCAAATTTTTTTTTTATTTTTTGTATTCACCCAAATATATTGTAAATACGTGTTTTAGATGTAAAATAATGTGAACTTAACGATAAAAATATAAAAAGTATGATTAGTTCAATACAAATGACTTTAAACGATATTTAGCGGAATTATCACCATTTTTTACCAAATTTTTTCCCAAATTTTTTTTCTATTTTTTGTATTCACCCAAATGTATTGTAAATACGTGTTTTAGATGTAAAATAATGTGAACTTAACGATAAAAATATAAAAAGTATGATTAGTTCAATACAAATGACTTTAAACGATATTTAGCGGAATTATCACCATTTTTTACCAAATTTTTTTTCTATTTTTTGTATTCAACCAAATGTATTGTAAACACGTGATTTAGATGTAAAATAATATGAACTTAACGTTAAAAATATAAAAAGTATGATTAGTTTAATAGAAATGACTTAAGACGATATTTAGCGGATTCATCACCCGTATTTCAAAATTTTTTTACGACCTTTTATATTCACCCAAATGTATTGTAAAGACGTGTTTTAGATGTAAAATTATGTGAACTTAACGATAAAAATATAAAAAGTATGATTAGTTCAATACAAATGATTTAAACGATATTTAGCGGAATTATCACCATTTTTTACCCAATTTTTTCCCAAATTTTTTTTCTATTTTTTGTATTCACCCAAATGTATTGTAAACACGTGTTTTAGATGTAAAATAATGTGAACTTAACGTTAAAAATATAAAAAGTATGATTAGTTTAATAGAAATGACTTAAGACGATATTTAGCGGATTCATCACCTGTATTTCAAAATTTTTTTACGACCTTTTATATTCACCCAAATGTATTGTAAAGACGTGTTTTAGATGTAAAATAATATGAACTTAACGATAAAAATATAAAAAGTATGATTAGTTCAATACAAATGACTTTAAACGATATTTAGCGGAATTATCACCATTTTTTACCAAATTTTTTCCCAAATTTTTTTTCTATTTTTTGTATTCACCCAAATATATTGTAAATACGTGTTTTAGATGTAAAATAATGTGAACTTAACGATAAAAATATAAAAAGTATGATTAGTTTAATAGAAATGACTTAAGACGATATTTAGCGGATTCATCACCTGTATTTCAAAATTTTTTTACGACCTTTTATATTCACCCAAATGTATTGTAAATACGTGTTTTAGATGTAAAATAATGTGAACTTAACGATAAAAATTTAAAAAGTATGATTAGTTCAATACAAATGACTTTAAACGATATTTAGCGGAATTATCACCATTTTTTACCCAATTTTTTCCCAAATTTTTTTTCTATTTTTTGTATTCACCCAAATATATTGTAAATACGTGTTTTAGATGTAAAATAATGTGAACTTAACGATAAAAATTTAAAAAGTATGATTAGTTCAATACAAATGACTTTAAACGATATTTAGCGGAATTATCACCATTTTTTACCAAATTTTTTTTCTATTTTTTGTATTCAACCAAATGTATTGTAAACACGTGATTTAGATGTAAAATAATGTGAACTTAACGATAAAAATTTAAAAAGTATGATTAGTTCAATACAAATGACTTTAAACGATATTTAGCGGAATTATCACCATTTTTTACCAAATTTTTTCCCAAATTTTTTTTCTATTTTTTGTATTCACCCAAATGTATTGTAAATACGTGTTTTAGATGTAAAATAATGTGAACTTAACGATAAAAATATAAAAAGTATGATTAGTTCAATACAAATGACTTTAAACGATATTTAGCGGAATTATCACCATTTTTTACCAAATTTTTTTTCTATTTTTTGTATTCAACCAAATGTATTGTAAACACGTGATTTAGATGTAAAATAATGTGAACTTAACGTTAAAAATATAAAAAGTATGATTAGTTTAATAGAAATGACTTAAGACGATATTTAGCGGATTCATCACCCGTATTTCAAAATTTTTTTACGACCTTTTATATTCACCCAAATGTATTGTAGAGACGTGTTATAGATGTAAAATTATGTGAACTTAACGATAAAAATATAAAAAGTATGATTAGTTCAATACAAATGACTTTAAACGATATTTAGCGGAATTATCACCATTTTTTACCCAATTTTTTCCCAAATTTTTTTTCTATTTTTTGTATTCAACCAAATGTATTGTAAATACGTGTTTTAGATGTAAAATAATGTGAACTTAACGATAAAAATATAAAAAGTATGATTAGTTTAATAGAAATGACTTAAGACGATATTTAGCGGATTCATCGCCTGTATTTCAAAATTTTTTTACGACCTTTTATATTCACCCAAATGTATTGTAAAGACGTGTTTTAGATGTAAAATAATGTGAACTTAACGATAAAAATATAAAAAGTATGATTAGTTCAATACAAATGACTTTAAACGATATTTAGCGGAATTATCACCATTTTTTACCCAATTTTTTCCCAAATTTTTTTTCTATTTTTTGTATTCACCCAAATGTATTGTAAACACGTGTTTTAGATGTAAAATAATGTGAACTTAACGTTAAAAATATAAAAAGTATGATTAGTTTAATAGAAATGACTTAAGACGATATTTAGCGGATTCATCACCTGTATTTCAAAATTTTTTTACGACCTTTTATATTCACCCAAATGTATTGTAAAGACGTGTTTTAGATGTAAAATAATGTGAACTTAACGATTAAAATATAAAAATTATGATTAGTTCAATACAAATGACTTTAAACGATATTTAGCGGAATTATCACCATTTTTTACCAAATTTTTTCCCAAATTTTTTTTCTATTTTTTGTATTCACCCAAATGTATTGTAAACACGTGTTTTAGATGTAAAATAATGTGAACTTAACGTTAAAAATATAAAAAGTATGATTAGTTTAATAGAAATGACTTAAGACGATATTTAGCGGATTCATCACCTGTATTTCAAAATTTTTTTACGACCTTTTATATTCACCCAAATGTATTGTAAAGACGTGTTTTAGATGTAAAATTATGTGAACTTAACGATAAAAATATAAAAAGTATGATTAGTTCAATACAAATGACTTTAAACGATATTTAGCGGAATTATCACCATTTTTTACCCAATTTTTTCCCAAATTTTTTTTCTATTTTTTGTATTCACCCAAATATATTGTAAATACGTGTTTTAGATGTAAAATAATGTGAACTTAACGATAAAAATATAAAAAGTATGATTAGTTCAATACAAATGACTTTAAACGATATTTAGCGGAATTATCACCATTTTTTACCCAATTTTTTCCCAAATTTTTTTTCTATTTTTTGTATTCAACCAAATGTATTGTAAATACGTGTTTTAGATGTAAAATAATGTGATCTTAACGATAAAAATATAAAAAGTATGATTAGTTTAATAGAAATGACTTAAGACGATATTTAGCGGATTCATCGCCTGTATTTCAAAATTTTTTTACGACCTTTTATATTCACCCAAATGTATTGTAAATACGTGTTTTAGATGTAAAATAATGTGAAAATAACGATAAAAATATAAAAAGTATGATTAGTTCAATACAAATGACTTTAAACGATATTTAGCGGAATTATCACCATTTTTTACCAAATTTTATCCCAAATTTTTTTTCTATTTTTTGTATTCACCCAAATGTATTGTAAATACGTGTTTTAGATGTAAAATAATGTGAACTTAACGATAAAAATATAAAAAGTATGATTAGTTCAATACAAATGACTTTAAACGATATTTAGCGGAATTATCACCATTTTTTACCAAATTTTTTTTCTATTTTTTGTATTCAACCAAATGTATTGTAAACACGTGATTTAGATGTAAAATAATGTGAACTTAACGTTAAAAATATAAAAAGTATGATTAGTTTAATAGAAATGACTTAAGACGATATTTAGCGGATTCATCACCCGTATTTCAAAATTTTTTTACGACCTTTTATATTCACCCAAATGTATTGTAAAGACGTGTTTTAGATGTAAAATTATGTGAACTTAACGATAAAAATATAAAAAGTATGATTAGTTCAATACAAATGACTTTAAACGATATTTAGCGGAATTATCACCATTTTTTACCCAATTTTTTCCCAAATTTTTTTTCTATTTTTTGTATTCAACCAAATGTATTGTAAATACGTGTTTTAGATGTAAAATAATGTGAACTTAACGATAAAAATATAAAAAGTATGATTAGTTTAATAGAAATGACTTAAGACGATATTTAGCGGATTCATCGCCTGTATTTCAAAATTTTTTTACGACCTTTTATATTCACCCAAATGTATTGTAAATACGTGTTTTAGATGTAAAATAATGTGAAAATAACGATAAAAATATAAAAAGTATGATTAGTTCAATACAAATGACTTTAAACGATATTTAGCGGAATTATCACCATTTTTTACCAAATTTTTTTTCTATTTTTTGTATTCACCCAAATGTATTGTAAATACGTGTTTTAGATGTAAAATAATGTGAACTTAACGATAAAAATATAAAAAGTATGATTAGTTCAATACAAATGACTTTAAACGATATTTAGCGGAATTATCACCATTTTTTACCAAATTTTTTTTCTATTTTTTGTATTCACCCAAATGTATTGTAAACACGTGTATTAGATGTAAAATAATGTGAACTTAACGTTAAAAATGTAAAAAGTATGATTAGTTTAATAGAAATGACTTAAGACGATATTTAGCGGATTCATCACCTGTATTTCAAAATTTTTTTACGACCTTTTATATTCACCCAAATGTATTGTAAAGACGTGTTTTAGATGTAAAATAATGTGAACTTAACGATAAAAATATAAAAAGTATGATTAGTTCAATACAAATGACTTTAAACGATATTTAGCGGAATTATCACCATTTTTTACCAAATTTTTTTTCTATTTTTTGTATTCACCCAAATATATTGTAAATACGTGTTTTAGATGTAAAATAATGTGAACTTAACGATAAAAATATAAAAAGTATGATTAGTTCAATACAAATGACTTTAAACGATATTTAGCGGAATTATCACCATTTTTTACCAAATTTTTTTTCTATTTTTTGTATTCACCCAAATGTATTGTAAACACGTGTATTAGATGTAAAATAATGTGAACTTAAGGTTAAAAATGTAAAAAGTATGATTAGTTTAATAGAAATGACTTAAGACGATATTCAGCGGATTCATCACCTGTATTTCAAAATTTTTTTACGACCTTTTATATTCACCCAAATGTATTGTAAAGACGTGTTTTAGATGTAAAATAATGTGAACTTAACGATAAAAATATAAAAAGTATGATTAGTTCAATACAAATGACTGTAAACGATATTTAGCGGAATTATCACCATTTTTTACCAAATTTTTTTTCTATTTTTTGTATTCACCCAAATGTATTGTAAACACGTGTATTAGATGTAAAATAATGTGAACTTAACGTTAAAAATGTAAAAAGTATGATTAGTTTAATAGAAATGACTTAAGACGATATTTAGCGGATTCATCACCTGTATTTCAAAATTTTTTTACGACCTTTTATATTCACCCAAATGTATTGTAAAGACGTGTTTTAGATGTAAAATAATGTGAACTTAACGATAAAAATATAAAAAGTATGATTAGTTCAATACAAATGACTTTAAACGATATTTAGCGGAATTATCACCATTTTTTACCCAATTTTTTCCCAAATTTTTTTTCTATTTTTTGTATTCACCCAAATGTATTGTAAACACGTGTTTTAGATGTAAAATAATGTGAACTTAACGTTAAAAATATAAAAAGTATGATTAGTTTAATAGAAATGACTTAAGACGATATTTAGCGGATTCATCACCTGTATTTCAAAATTTTTTTACGACCTTTTATATTCACCCAAATGTATTGTAAAGACGTGTTTTAGATGTAAAATAATATGAAATTAACGATAAAAATATAAAAAGTATGATTAGTTCAATACAAATGACTTTAAACGATATTTAGCGGAATTATCACCATTTTTTACCAAATTTTTTCCCAAATTTTTTTTCTATTTTTTGTATTCACCCAAATGTATTGTAAACACGTGTTTTAGATGTAAAATAATGTGAACTTAACGTTAAAAATATAAAAAGTATGATTAGTTTAATAGAAATGACTTAAGACGATATTTAGCGGATTCATCACCTGTATTTCAAAATTTTTTTACGACCTTTTATATTCACCCAAATGTATTGTAAATACGTGTTTTAGATGTAAAATAAAGTGAACTTAACGATAAAAATATAAAAAGTATGATTAGTTCAATACAAATGACTTTAAACGATATTTAGCGGAATTATCACCATTTTTTACCAAATTTTTTTTCTATTTTTTGTATTCACCCAAATGTATTGTAAATACGTGTTTTAGATGTAAAATAATGTGAACTTAACGATAAAAATATAAAAAGTATGATTAGTTCAATACAAATGACTTTAAACGATATTTAGCGGAATTATCACCATTTTTTACCAAATTTTTTTTCTATTTTTTGTATTCACCCAAATGTATTGTAAACACGTGTTTTAGATGTAAAATAATGTGAACTTAACGTAAAAAATATAAAAAGTATGATTAGTTTGATAGAAATGACTTAAGACGATATTTAGCGGATTCATCACCCGTATTTCAAAATTTTTTTACGACCTTTTATATTCACCCAAATGTATTGTAAAGACGTGTTTTAGATGTAAAATTATGTGAACTTAACGATAAAAATATAAAAAGTATGATTAGTTCAATACAAATGACTTTAAACGATATTTAGCGGAATTATCACCATTTTTTACCCAATTTTTTCCCAAATTTTTTTTCTATTTTTTGTATTCAACCAAATGTATTGTAAATACGTGTTTTAGATGTAAAATAATGTGAACTTAACGATAAAAATATAAAAAGTATGATTAGTTTAATAGAAATGACTTAAGACGATATTTAGCGGATTCATCGCCTGTATTTCAAAATTTTATTACGACCTTTTATATTCACCCAAATGTATTGTAAATACGTGTTTTAGATGTAAAATAATGTGAACTTAACGATAAAAATATAAAAAGTATGATTAGTTCAATACAAATGACTTTAAACGATATTTAGCGGAATTATCACCATTTTTTACCAAATTTTTCCCCAAATTTTTTTTCTATTTTTTGTATTCACCCAAATGTATTGTAAATACGTGTTTTAGATGTAAAATAATGTGAACTTAACGATAAAAATATAAAAAGTATGATTAGTTCAATACAAATGACTTTAAACGATATTTAGCGGAATTATCACCATTTTTTACCAAATTTTTTCCCAAATTTTTTTTCTATTTTTTGTATTCACCCAAATGTATTGTAAATACGTGTTTTAGATGTAAAATAATGTGAACTTAACGATAAAAATATAAAAAGTATGATTAGTTCAATACAAATGACTTTAAACGATATTTAGCGGAATTATCACCATTTTTTACCAAATTTTTTCCCAAATTTTTTTTCTATTTTTTGTATTCACCCAAATGTATTGTAAATACGTGTTTTAGATGTAAAATAATGTGAACTTAACGATAAAAATATAAAAAGTATGATTAGTTTAATAGAAATGACTTAAGACGATATTTAGCGGATTCATCACCTGTATTTCAAAATTTTTTTACGACCTTTTATATTCACCCAAATGTATTGTAAAGACGTGTTTTAGATGTAAAATAATATGAAATTAACGATAAAAATATAAAAAGTATGATTAGTTCAATACAAATGACTTTAAACGATATTTAGCGGAATTATCACCATTTTTTACCAAATTTTTTCCCAAATTTTTTTTCTATTTTTTGTATTCACCCAAATGTATTGTAAACACGTGTTTTAGATGTAAAATAATGTGAACTTAACGTTAAAAATATAAAAAGTATGATTAGTTTAATAGAAATGACTTAAGACGATATTTAGCGGATTCATCACCTGTATTTCAAAATTTTTTTACGACCTTTTATATTCACCCAAATGTATTGTAAATACGTGTTTTAGATGTAAAATAAAGTGAACTTAACGATAAAAATATAAAAAGTATGATTAGTTCAATACAAATGACTTTAAACGATATTTAGCGGAATTATCACCATTTTTTACCAAATTTTTTTTCTATTTTTTGTATTCACCCAAATGTATTGTAAATACGTGTTTTAGATGTAAAATAATGTGAACTTAACGATAAAAATATAAAAAGTATGATTAGTTCAATACAAATGACTTTAAACGATATTTAGCGGAATTATCACCATTTTTTACCAAATTTTTTTTCTATTTTTTGTATTCACCCAAATGTATTGTAAACACGTGTTTTAGATGTAAAATAATGTGAACTTAACGTAAAAAATATAAAAAGTATGATTAGTTTGATAGAAATGACTTAAGACGATATTTAGCGGATTCATCACCCGTATTTCAAAATTTTTTTACGACCTTTTATATTCACCCAAATGTATTGTAAAGACGTGTTTTAGATGTAAAATTATGTGAACTTAACGATAAAAATATAAAAAGTATGATTAGTTCAATACAAATGACTTTAAACGATATTTAGCGGAATTATCACCATTTTTTACCCAATTTTTTCCCAAATTTTTTTTCTATTTTTTGTATTCAACCAAATGTATTGTAAATACGTGTTTTAGATGTAAAATAATGTGAACTTAACGATAAAAATATAAAAAGTATGATTAGTTTAATAGAAATGACTTAAGACGATATTTAGCGGATTCATCGCCTGTATTTCAAAATTTTATTACGACCTTTTATATTCACCCAAATGTATTGTAAATACGTGTTTTAGATGTAAAATAATGTGAACTTAACGATAAAAATATAAAAAGTATGATTAGTTCAATACAAATGACTTTAAACGATATTTAGCGGAATTATCACCATTTTTTACCAAATTTTTCCCCAAATTTTTTTTCTATTTTTTGTATTCACCCAAATGTATTGTAAATACGTGTTTTAGATGTAAAATAATGTGAACTTAACGATAAAAATATAAAAAGTATGATTAGTTCAATACAAATGACTTTAAACGATATTTAGCGGAATTATCACCATTTTTTACCAAATTTTTTCCCAAATTTTTTTTCTATTTTTTGTATTCACCCAAATGTATTGTAAATACGTGTTTTAGATGTAAAATAATGTGAACTTAACGATAAAAATATAAAAAGTATGATTAGTTCAATACAAATGACTTTAAACGATATTTAGCGGAATTATTACCATTTTTTACCAAATTTTTTTTCTATTTTTTGTATTTACCCAAATGTATTGTAAACACGTGTATTAGATGTAAAATAATGTGAACTTAACGTTAAAAATATAAAAAGTATGATTAGTTTAATAGAAATGACTTAAGACGATATTTAGCGGATTCATCGCCTGTATTTCAAAATTTTTTTACGACCTTTTATATTCACCCAAATGTATTGTAAATACGTGTTTTAGATGTAAAATAATGTGAACTTAACGATAAAAATATAAAAAGTATGATTAGTTCAATACAAATGACTTTAAACGATATTTTGCGGAATTATCACCATTTTTTACCCAATTTTTTCCCAAATTTTTTTTCTATTTTTTTTATTCACCCGAATGTATTGTAAATACGTGTTTTAGATGTAAAATAATGTGAACTTAACGATAAAAATATAAAAAGTATGATTAGTTCAATACAAATGACTTTAAACGATATTTTGCGGAATTATCACCATTTTTTACCAAATTTTTTCCCAAATTTTTTTTCTTTTTTTTGTATTCACCCAAAGGTATTGTAAATACGTGTTTTAGATGTAAAATAATGTGAACTTAACGTTAAAAATATAAAAAGTATGATTAGTTTAATAGAAATGACTTAAGACGATATTTAGCGGATTCATCACCTGTATTTCAAAATTTTTTTACGACCTTTTATATTCACCCAAATGTATTGTAAAGACGTGTTTTAGATGTAAAATAATGTGAACTTAACGATAAAAATATAAAAAGTATGATTAGTTCAATACAAATGACTTTAAACGATATTTAGCGGAATTATCACCATTTTTTACCCAATTTTTTCCCAAATTTTTTTTCTATTTTTTGTATTCAACCAAATGTATTGTAAATACGTGTTTTAGATGTAAAATAATGTGAACTTAACGATAAAAATATAAAAAGTATGATTAGTTTAATAGAAATGACTTAAGACGATATTTAGCGGATTCATCGCCTGTATTTCAAAATTTTTTTACGACCTTTTATATTCACCCAAATGTATTGTAAAGACGTGTTTTAGATGTAAAATTATGTGAAAATAACGATAAAAATATAAAAAGTATGATTAGTTCAATACAAATGACTTTAAACGATATTTAGCGGAATTATCACCATTTTTTACCAAATTTTTTTTCTATTTTTTGTATTCACCCAAATGTATTGTAAACACGTGTATTAGATGTAAAATAATGTGAACTTAACGTTAAAAATGTAAAAAGTATGATTAGTTTAATAGAAATGACTTAAGACGATATTTAGCGGATTCATCACCTGTATTTCAATATTTTTTTACGACCTTTTATATTCACCCAAATGTATTGTAAAGACGTGTTTTAGATGTAAAATAATGTGAACTTAACGATAAAAATATAAAAAGTATGATTAGTTCAATACAAATGACTTTAAACGATATTTAGCGGAATTATCACCATTTTTTACCCAATTTTTTCCCAAATTTTTTTTCTATTTTTTGTATTCACCCAAATATATTGTAAATACGTGTTTTAGATGTAAAATAATGTGAACTTAACGATAAAAATATAAAAAGTATGATTAGTTCAATACAAATGACTTTAAACGATATTTAGCGGAATTATCACCATTTTTTACCCAATTTTTTCCCAAATTTTTTTTCTATTTTTTGTATTCAACCAAATGTATTGTAAATACGTGTTTTAGATGTAAAATAATGTGAACTTAACGATAAAAATATAAAAAGTATGATTAGTTTAATAGAAATGACTTAAGACGATATTTAGCGGATTCATCGCCTGTATTTCAAAATTTTTTTACGACCTTTTATATTCACCCAAATGTATTGTAAATACGTGTTTTAGATGTAAAATAATGTGAAAATAACGATAAAAATATAAAAAGTATGATTAGTTCAATACAAATGACTTTAAACGATATTTAGCGGAATTATCACCATTTTTTACCAAATTTTTTTTCTATTTTTTGTATTCACCCAAATGTATTGTAAACACGTGTTTTAGATGTAAAATAATGTGAACTTAACGTTAAAAATATAAAAAGTATGATTAGTTTAATAGAAATGACTTAAGACGATATTTAGCGGATTCATCACCTGTATTTCAAAGTTTTTTTACGACCTTTTATATTCACCCAAATGTATTGTAAAGACGTGTTTTAGATGTAAAATTATGTGAACTTAACGATAAAAATATAAAAAGTATGATTAGTTCAATACAAATGACTTTAAACGATATTTAGCGGAATTATCACCATTTTTTACCCAATTTTTTCCCAAATTTTTTTTCTATTTTTTGTATTCAACCAAATGTATTGTAAATACGTGTTTTAGATGTAAAATAATGTGAACTTAACGATAAAAATATAAAAAGTATGATTAGTTTAATAGAAATGACTTAAGACGATATTTAGCGGATTCATCGCCTGTATTTCAAAATTTTTTTACGACCTTTTATATTCACCCAAATGTATTGTAAATACGTGTTTTAGATGTAAAATAATGTGAAAATAACGATAAAAATATAAAAAGTATGATTAGTTCAATACAAATGACTTTAAACGATATTTAGCGGAATTATCACCATTTTTTACCAAATTTTTTTTCTATTTTTTGTATTCACCCAAATGTATTGTAAACACGTGTATTAGATGTAAAATAATGTGAACTTAACGTTAAAAATGTAAAAAGTATGATTAGTTTAATAGAAATGACTTAAGACGATATTTAGCGGATTCATCACCTGTATTTCAAAATTTTTTTACGACCTTTTATATTCACCCAAATGTATTGTAAAGACGTGTTTTAGATGTAAAATAATGTGAACTTAACGATAAAAATATAAAAAGTATGATTAGTTCAATACAAATGACTTTAAACGATATTTAGCGGAATTATCACCATTTTTTACCCAATTTTTTCCCAAATTTTTTTTCTATTTTTTGTATTCACCCAAATATATTGTAAATACGTGTTTTAGATGTAAAATAATGTGAACTTAACGATAAAAATATAAAAAGTATGATTAGTTCAATACAAATGACTTTAAACGATATTTAGCGGAATTATCACCATTTTTTACCCAATTTTTTCCCAAATTTTTTTTCTATTTTTTGTATTCAACCAAATGTATTGTAAATACGTGTTTTAGATGTAAAATAATGTGAACTTAACGATAAAAATATAAAAAGTATGATTAGTTTAATAGAAATGACTTAAGACGATATTTAGCGGATTCATCGCCTGTATTTCAAAATTTTTTTACGACCTTTTATATTCACCCAAATGTATTGTAAATACGTGTTTTAGATGTAAAATAATGTGAAAATAACGATAAAAATATAAAAAGTATGATTAGTTCAATACAAATGACTTTAAACGATATTTAGCGGAATTATCACCATTTTTTACCAAATTTTTTTTCTATTTTTTGTATTCACCCAAATGTATTGTAAACACGTGTATTAGATGTAAAAAAATGTGAACTTAACGTTAAAAATGTAAAAAGTATGATTAGTTTAATAGAAATGACTTAAGACGATATTTAGCGGATTCATCACCTGTATTTCAAAATTTTTTTACGACCTTTTATATTCACCCAAATGTATTGTAAAGACGTGTTTTAGATGTAAAATAATGTGAACTTAACGATAAAAATATAAAAAGTATGATTAGTTCAATACAAATGACTTTAAACGATATTTAGCGGAATTATCACCATTTTTTACCCAATTTTTTCCCAAATTTTTTTTCTATTTTTTGTATTCACCCAAATGTATTGTAAACACGTGTTTTAGATGTAAAATAATGTGAACTTAACGTTAAAAATATAAAAAGTATGATTAGTTTAATAGAAATGACTTAAGACGATATTTAGCGGATTCATCACCTGTATTTCAAAATTTTTTTACGACCTTTTATATTCACCCAAATGTATTGTAAAGACGTGTTTTAGATGTAAAATAATATGAACTTAACGATAAAAATATAAAAAGTATGATTAGTTCAATACAAATGACTTTAAACGATATTTAGCGGAATTATCACCATTTTTTACCAAATTTTTTCCCAAATTTTTTTTCTATTTTTTGTATTCACCCAAATGTATTGTAAACACGTGTTTTAGATGTAAAATAATGTGAACTTAACGTTAAAAATATAAAAAGTATGATTAGTTTAATAGAAATGACTTAAGACGATATTTAGCGGATTCATCACCTGTATTTCAAAATTTTTTTACGACCTTTTATATTCACCCAAATGTATTGTAAATACGTGTTTTAGATGTAAAATAATGTGAACTTAACGATAAAAATTTAAAAATTATGATTAGTTCAATACAAATGACTTTAAACGATATTTAGCGGAATTATCACCATTTTTTACCAAATTTTTTTTCTATTTTTTGTATTCACCCAAATGTATTGTAAACACGTGTTTTAGATGTAAAATAATGTGAACTTAACGTTAAAAATATAAAAAGTATGATTAGTTTAATAGAAATGACTTAAGACGATATTTAGCGGATTCATCACCTGTATTTCAAAATTTTTTTACGACCTTTTATATTCACCCAAATGTATTGTAAAGACGTGTTTTAGATGTAAAATAATATGAACTTAACGATAAAAATATAAAAAGTATGATTAGTTCAATACAAATGACTTTAAACGATATTTAGCGGAATTATCACCATTTTTTACCAAATTTTTTCCCAAATTTTTTTTCTATTTTTTGTATTCACCCAAATGTATTGTAAACACGTGTTTTAGATGTAAAATTATGTGAACTTAACGATAAAAATATAAAAAGTATGATTAGTTCAATACAAATGACTTTAAACGATATTTAGCGGATTCATCACCTGTATTTCAAAATTTTTTTACGACCTTTTATATTCACCCAAATGTATTGTAAAGACGTGTTTTAGATGTAAAATTATGTGAACTTAACGATAAAAATATAAAAAGTATGATTAGTTCAATACAAATGACTTTAAACGATATTTAGCGGAATTATCACCATTTTTTACCAAATTTTTTTTCTATTTTTTGTATTCACCCAAATGTATTGTAAATACGTGTTTTAGATGTAAAATAATGTGAACTTAACGATAAAAATATAAAAAGTATGATTAGTTCAATACAAATGACTTTAAACGATATTTAGCGGAATTATCACCATTTTTTACCAAATTTTTTTTCTATTTTTTGTATTCACCCAAATGTATTGTAAACACGTTTTTTAGATGTAAAATAATGTGAACTTAACGTTAAAAATATAAAAAGTATGATTAGTTTGATAGAAATGACTTAAGACGATATTTAGCGGATTCATCACCCGTATTTCAAAATTTTTTTACGACCTTTTATATTCACCCAAATATATTGTAAATACGTGTTTTAAATGTAAAATAATGTGAACTTAACGATAAAAATATAAAAAGTATGATTAGTTCAATACAAATGACTTTAAACGATATTTAGCGGAATTATCACCATTTTTTACCAAATTTTATCCCAAATTTTTTTTCTATTTTTTGTATTCACCCAAATGTATTGTAAATACGTGTTTTAGATGTAAAATAATGTGAACTTAACGATAAAAATATAAAAAGTATGATTAGTTCAATACAAATGACTTTAAACGATATTTAGCGGAATTATCACCATTTTTTACCAAATTTTTTTTCTATTTTTTGTATTCAACCAAATGTATTGTAAACACGTGATTTAGATGTAAAATAATGTGAACTTAACGTTAAAAATATAAAAAGTATGATTAGTTTAATAGAAATGACTTAAGACGATATTTAGCGGATTCATCACCCGTATTTCAAAATTTTTTTACGACCTTTTATATTCACCCAAATGTATTGTAAAGACGTGTTTTAGATGTAAAATTATGTGAACTTAACGATAAAAATATAAAAAGTATGATTAGTTCAATACAAATGACTTTAAACGATATTTAGCGGAATTATCACCATTTTTTACCCAATTTTTTCCCAAATTTTTTTTCTATTTTTTGTATTCAACCAAATGTATTGTAAATACGTGTTTTAGATGTAAAATAATGTGAACTTAACGATAAAAATATAAAAAGTATGATTAGTTTAATAGAAATGACTTAAGACGATATTTAGCGGATTCATCGCCTGTATTTCAAAATTTTTTTACGACCTTTTATATTCACCCAAATGTATTGTAAATACGTGTTTTAGATGTAAAATAATGTGAAAATAACGATAAAAATATAAAAAGTATGATTAGTTCAATACAAATGACTTTAAACGATATTTAGCGGAATTATCACCATTTTTTACCAAATTTTTTTTCTATTTTTTGTATTCACCCAAATGTATTGTAAACACGTGTATTAGATGTAAAATAATGTGAACTTAACGTTAAAAATGTAAAAAGTATGATTAGTTTAATAGAAATGACTTAAGACGATATTTAGCGGATTCATCACCTGTATTTCAAAATTTTTTTACGACCTTTTATATTCACCCAAATGTATTGTAAAGACGTGTTTTAGATGTAAAATAATGTGAACTTAACGATAAAAATATAAAAAGTATGATTAGTTCAATACAAATGACTTTAAACGATATTTAGCGGAATTATCACCATTTTTTACCCAATTTTTTCCCAAATTTTTTTTCTATTTTTTGTATTCACCCAAATGTATTGTAAACACGTGTTTTAGATGTAAAATAATGTGAACTTAACGTTAAAAATATAAAAAGTATGATTAGTTTAATAGAAATGACTTAAGACGATATTTAGCGGATTCATCACCTGTATTTCAAAATTTTTTTACGACCTTTTATATTCACCCAAATGTATTGTAAAGACGTGTTTTAGATGTAAAATTATGTGAACTTAACGATAAAAATATAAAAAGTATGATTAGTTCAATACAAATGACTTTAAACGATATTTAGCGGAATTATCACCATTTTTTACCAAATTTTTTTTCTATTTTTTGTATTCACCCAAATGTATTGTAAACACGTGTATTAGATGTAAAATAATGTGAACTTAACGATAAAAATATAAAAAGTATGATTAGTTCAATACAAATGACTTTAAACGATATTTAGCGGAATTATCACCATTTTTTACCAAATTTTTTCCCAAATTTTTTTTCTATTTTTTGTATTCACCCAAATGTATTGTAAATACGTGTTTTAGATGTAAAATAATGTGAACTTAACGATAAAAATATAAAAAGTATGATTAGTTCAATACAAATGACTTTAAACGATATTTAGCGGAATTATTACCATTTTTTACCAAATTTTTTTTCTATTTTTTGTATTTACCCAAATGTATTGTAAACACGTGTATTAGATGTAAAATATGTGAACTTAACGTTAAAAATATAAAAAGTATGATTAGTTTAATAGAAATGACTTAAGACGATATTTAGCGGATTCATCGCCTGTATTTCAAAATTTTTTTACGACCTTTTATATTCACCCAAATGTATTGTAAATACGTGTTTTAGATGTAAAATAATGTGAACTTAACGATAAAAATATAAAAAGTATGATTAGTTCAATACAAATGACTTTAAACGATATTTTGCGGAATTATCACCATTTTTTACCCAATTTTTTCCCAAATTTTTTTTCAATTTTTTTTATTCACCCGAATGTATTGTAAATACGTGTTTTAGATGTAAAATAATGTGAACTTAACGATAAAAATATAAAAAGTATGATTAGTTCAATACAAATGACTTTAAACGATATTTTGCGGAATTATCACCATTTTTTACCAAATTTTTTCCCAAATTTTTTTTCTTTTTTTTGTATTCACCCAAAGGTATTGTAAATACGTGTTTTAGATGTAAAATAATGTGAACTTAACGTTAAAAATATAAAAAGTATGATTAGTTTAATAGAAATGACTTAAGACGATATTTAGCGGATTCATCACCTGTATTTCAAAATTTTTTTACGACCTTTTATATTTACCCAAATGTATTGTAAAGACGTGTTTTAGATGTAAAATAATGTGAACTTAACGATAAAAATATAAAAAGTATGATTAGTTCAATACAAATGACTTTAAACGATATTTAGCGGAATTATCACCATTTTTTAACAAATTTTTTCCCAAATTTTTTTTCTATTTTTTGTATTCAACCAAATGTATTGTAAATACGTGTTTTAGATGTAAAATAATGTGAACTTAACGATAAAAATATAAAAAGTATGATTAGTTTAATAGAAATGACTTAAGACGATATTTAGCGGATTCATCGCCTGTATTTCAAAATTTTTTTACGACCTTTTATATTCACCCAAATGTATTGTAAATACGTGTTTTAGATGTAAAATAATGTGAAAATAACGATAAAAATATAAAAAGTATGATTAGTTCAATACAAATGACTTTAAACGATATTTAGCGGAATTATCACCATTTTTTACCAAATTTTTTTTCTATTTTTTGTATTCACCCAAATGTATTGTAAACACGTGTATTAGATGTAAAATAATGTGAACTTAACGATAAAAATATAAAAAGTATGATTAGTTCAATACAAATGACTTTAAACGATATTTAGCGGAATTATCACCATTTTTTACCAAATTTTTTCCCAAATTTTTTTTCTATTTTTTGTATTCACCCAAATGTATTGTAAATACGTGTTTTAGATGTAAAATAATGTGAACTTAACGATAAAAATATAAAAAGTATGATTAGTTCAATACAAATGACTTTAAACGATATTTAGCGGAATTATTACCATTTTTTACCAAATTTTTTTTCTATTTTTTGTATTTACCCAAATGTATTGTAAACACGTGTATTAGATGTAAAATAATGTGAACTTAACGTTAAAAATATAAAAAGTATGATTAGTTTAATAGAAATGACTTAAGACGATATTTAGCGGATTCATCGCCTGTATTTCAAAATTTTTTTACGACCTTTTATATTCACCCAAATGTATTGTAAATACGTGTTTTAGATGTAAAATAATGTGAACTTAACGATAAAAATATAAAAAGTATGATTAGTTCAATACAAATGACTTTAAACGATATTTTGCGGAATTATCACCATTTTTTACCCAATTTTTTCCCAAATTTTTTTTCTATTTTTTTTATTCACCCGAATGTATTGTAAATACGTGTTTTAGATGTAAAATAATGTGAACTTAACGATAAAAATATAAAAAGTATGATTAGTTCAATACAAATGACTTTAAACGATATTTTGCGGAATTATCACCATTTTTTACCAAATTTTTTCCCAAATTTTTTTTCTTTTTTTTGTATTCACCCAAAGGTATTGTAAATACGTGTTTTAGATGTAAAATAATGTGAACTTAACGTTAAAAATATAAAAAGTATGATTAGTTTAATAGAAATGACTTAAGACGATATTTAGCGGATTCATCACCTGTATTTCAAAATTTTTTTACGACCTTTTATATTTACCCAAATGTATTGTAAAGACGTGTTTTAGATGTAAAATAATGTGAACTTAACGATAAAAATATAAAAAGTATGATTAGTTCAATACAAATGACTTTAAACGATATTTAGCGGAATTATCACCATTTTTTAACAAATTTTTTCCCAAATTTTTTTTCTATTTTTTGTATTCACCCAAATGTATTGTAAATACGTGTTTTAGATGTAAAATAATGTGAACTTAACGATAAAAATATAAAAAGTATGATTAGTTCAATACAAATGACTTTAAACGATATTTAGCGGAATTATCACCATTTTTTACCCAATTTTTTCCCAAATTTTTTTTCTATTTTTTGTATTCAACCAAATGTATTGTAAATACGTGTTTTAGATGTAAAATAATGTGAACTTAACGATAAAAATATAAAAAGTATGATTAGTTTAATAGAAATGACTTAAGACGATATTTAGCGGATTCATCGCCTGTATTTCAAAATTTTTTTACGACCTTTTATATTCACCCAAATGTATTGTAAAGACGTGTTTTAGATGTAAAATTATGTGAACTTAACGATAAAAATATAAAAAGTATGATTAGTTCAATACAAATGACTTTAAACGATATTTAGCGGAATTATCACCATTTTTTACCCAATTTTTTCCCAAATTTTTTTTCTATTTTTTGTATTCACCCAAATGTATTGTAAACACGTGTTTTAGATGTAAAATAATGTGAACTTAACGTTAAAAATATAAAAAGTATGATTAGTTTAATAGAAATGACTTAAGACGATATTTAGCGGATTCATCACCTGTATTTCAAAATTTTTTTACGACCTTTTATATTCACCCAAATGTATTGTAAAGACGTGTTTTAGATGTAAAATAATATGAACTTAACGATAAAAATATAAAAAGTATGATTAGTTCAATACAAATGACTTTAAACGATATTTAGCGGAATTATCACCATTTTTTACCAAATTTTTTCCCAAATTTTTTTTCTATTTTTTGTATTCACCCAAATGTATTGTAAACACGTGTTTTAGATGTAAAATAATGTGAAAATAACGATAAAAATATAAAAAGTATGATTAGTTCAATACAAATGACTTTAAACGATATTTAGCGGAATTATCACCATTTTTTACCAAATTTTTTTTCTATTTTTTGTATTCACCCAAATGTATTGTAAACACGTGTATTAGATGTAAAATAATGTGAACTTAACGTTAAAAATGTAAAAAGTATGATTAGTTTAATAGAAATGACTTAAGACGATATTTAGCGGATTCATCACCTGTATTTCAAAATTTTTTTACGACCTTTTATATTCACCCAAATGTATTGTAAAGACGTGTTTTAGATGTAAAATAATGTGAACTTAACGATAAAAATATAAAAAGTATGATTAGTTCAATACAAATGACTTTAAACGATATTTAGCGGAATTATCACCATTTTTTACCCAATTTTTTCCCAAATTTTTTTTCTATTTTTTGTATTCACCCAAATGTATTGTAAACACGTGTTTTAGATGTAAAATAATGTGAACTTAACGTTAAAAATATAAAAAGTATGATTAGTTTAATAGAAATGACTTAAGACGATATTTAGCGGATTCATCACCTGTATTTCAAAATTTTTTTACGACCTTTTATATTCACCCAAATGTATTGTAAAGACGTGTTTTAGATGTAAAATAATATGAACTTAACGATAAAAATATAAAAAGTATGATTAGTTCAATACAAATGACTTTAAACGATATTTAGCGGAATTATCACCATTTTTTACCAAATTTTTTCCCAAATTTTTTTTCTATTTTTTGTATTCACCCAAATGTATTGTAAACACGTGTTTTAGATGTAAAATAATGTGAACTTAACGTTAAAAATATAAAAAGTATGATTAGTTTAATAGAAATGACTTAAGACGATATTTAGCGGATTCATCACCTGTATTTCAAAATTTTTTTACGACCTTTTATATTCACCCAAATGTATTGTAAAGACGTGTTTTAGATGTAAAATTATGTGAACTTAACGATAAAAATATAAAAAGTATGATTAGTTCAATACAAATGACTTTAAACGATATTTAGCGGAATTATCACCATTTTTTACCCAATTTTTTCCCAAATTTTTTTTCTATTTTTTGTATTCACCCAAATATATTGTAAATACGTGTTTTAGATGTAAAATAATGTGAACTTAACGATAAAAATATAAAAAGTATGATTAGTTCAATACAAATGACTTTAAACGATATTTAGCGGAATTATCACCATTTTTTACCCAATTTTTTCCCAAATTTTTTTTCTATTTTTTGTATTCAACCAAATGTATTGTAAATACGTGTTTTAGATGTAAAATAATGTGAACTTAACGATAAAAATATAAAAAGTATGATTAGTTTAATAGAAATGACTTAAGACGATATTTAGCGGATTCATCGCCTGTATTTCAAAATTTTTTTACGACCTTTTATATTCACCCAAATGTATTGTAAATACGTGTTTTAGATGTAAAATAATGTGAAAATAACGATAAAAATATAAAAAGTATGATTAGTTCAATACAAATGACTTTAAACGATATTTAGCGGAATTATCACCATTTTTTACCAAATTTTTTTTCTATTTTTTGTATTCACCCAAATGTATTGTAAACACGTGTATTAGATGTAAAATAATGTGAACTTAACGTTAAAAATGTAAAAAGTATGATTAGTTTAATAGAAATGACTTAAGACGATATTTAGCGGATTCATCACCTGTATTTCAAAATTTTTTTACGACCTTTTATATTCACCCAAATGTATTGTAAAGACGTGTTTTAGATGTAAAATAATGTGAACTTAACGATAAAAATATAAAAAGTATGATTAGTTCAATACAAATGACTTTAAACGATATTTAGCGGAATTATCACCATTTTTTACCAAATTTTTTTTCTATTTTTTGTATTCACCCAAATGTATTGTAAACACGTGTATTAGATGTAAAATAATGTGAACTTAACGTTAAAAATGTAAAAAGTATGATTAGTTTAATAGAAATGACTTAAGACGATATTTAGCGGATTCATCACCTGTATTTCAAAATTTTTTTACGACCTTTTATATTCACCCAAATGTATTGTAAAGACGTGTTTTAGATGTAAAATAATGTGAACTTAACGATAAAAATATAAAAAGTATGATTAGTTCAATACAAATGACTTTAAACGATATTTAGCGGAATTATCACCATTTTTTACCCAATTTTTTCCCAAATTTTTTTTCTATTTTTTGTATTCACCCAAATGTATTGTAAACACGTGTTTTAGATGTAAAATAATGTCAACTTAACGTTAAAAATATAAAAAGTATGATTAGTTTAATAGAAATGACTTAAGACGATATTTAGCGGATTCATCACCTGTATTTCAAAATTTTTTTACGACCTTTTATATTCACCCAAATGTATTGTAAAGACGTGTTTTAGATGTAAAATTATGTGAACTTAACGATAAAAATATAAAAAGTATGATTAGTTCAATACAAATGACTTTAAACGATATTTAGCGGAATTATCACCATTTTTTACCAAATTTTTTTTCTATTTTTTGTATTCACCCAAATGTATTGTAAACACGTGTATTAGATGTAAAATAATGTGAACTTAACGATAAAAATATAAAAAGTATGATTAGTTCAATACAAATGACTTTAAACGATATTTAGCGGAATTATCACCATTTTTTACCAAATTTTTTCCCAAATTTTTTTTCTATTTTTTGTATTCACCCAAATGTATTGTAAATACGTGTTTTAGATGTAAAATAATGTGAACTTAACGATAAAAATATAAAAAGTATGATTAGTTCAATACAAATGACTTTAAACGATATTTAGCGGAATTATTACCATTTTTTACCAAATTTTTTTTCTATTTTTTGTATTTACCCAAATGTATTGTAAACACGTGTATTAGATGTAAAATAATGTGAACTTAACGTTAAAAATATAAAAAGTATGATTAGTTCAATACAAATGACTTTAAACGATATTTTGCGGAATTATCACCATTTTTTACCCAATTTTTTCCCAAATTTTTTTTCTATTTTTTGTATTCACCCAAATATATTGTAAATACGTGTTTTAGATGTAAAATAATGTGAACTTAACGATAAAAATATAAAAAGTATGATTAGTTCAATACAAATGACTTTAAACGATATTTAGCGGAATTATCACCATTTTTTACCCAATTTTTTCCCAAATTTTTTTTCTATTTTTTGTATTCAACCAAATGTATTGTAAATACGTGTTTTAGATGTAAAATAATGTGAACTTAACGATAAAAATATAAAAAGTATGATTAGTTCAATACAAATGACTTTAAACGATATTTAGCGGAATTATCACCATTTTTTACCAAATTTTTTTTCTATTTTTTGTATTCACCCAAATGTATTGTAAACACGTGTATTAGATGTAAAATAATGTGAACTTAACGTTAAAAATGTAAAAAGTATGATTAGTTTAATAGAAATGACTTAAGACGATATTTAGCGGATTCATCACCTGTATTTCAAAATTTTTTTACGACCTTTTATATTCACCCAAATGTATTGTAAAGACGTGTTTTAGATGTAAAATAATGTGAACTTAACGATAAAAATATAAAAAGTATGATTAGTTCAATACAAATGACTTTAAACGATATTTAGCGGAATTATCACCATTTTTTACCCAATTTTTTCCCAAATTTTTTTTCTATTTTTTGTATTCACCCAAATGTATTGTAAACACGTGTTTTAGATGTAAAATAATGTCAACTTAACGTTAAAAATATAAAAAGTATGATTAGTTTAATAGAAATGACTTAAGACGATATTTAGCGGATTCATCACCTGTATTTCAAAATTTTTTTACGACCTTTTATATTCACCCAAATGTATTGTAAAGACGTGTTTTAGATGTAAAATTATGTGAACTTAACGATAAAAATATAAAAAGTATGATTAGTTCAATACAAATGACTTTAAACGATATTTAGCGGAATTATCACCATTTTTTACCAAATTTTTTTTCTATTTTTTGTATTCACCCAAATGTATTGTAAACACGTGTATTAGATGTAAAATAATGTGAACTTAACGATAAAAATATAAAAAGTATGATTAGTTCAATACAAATGACTTTAAACGATATTTAGCGGAATTATCACCATTTTTTACCAAATTTTTTCCCAAATTTTTTTTCTATTTTTTGTATTCACCCAAATGTATTGTAAATACGTGTTTTAGATGTAAAATAATGTGAACTTAACGATAAAAATATAAAAAGTATGATTAGTTCAATACAAATGACTTTAAACGATATTTAGCGGAATTATTACCATTTTTTACCAAATTTTTTTTCTATTTTTTGTATTCACCCAAATGTATTGTAAATACGTGTTTTAGATGTAAAATAATGTGAACTTAACGATAAAAATATAAAAAGTATGATTAGTTCAATACAAATGACTTTAAACGATATTTTGCGGAATTATCACCATTTTTTACCAAATTTTTTCCCAAATTTTTTTTCTTTTTTTTGTATTCACCCAAAGGTATTGTAAATACGTGTTTTAGATGTAAAATAATGTGAACTTAACGTTAAAAATATAAAAAGTATGATTAGTTTAATAGAAATGACTTAAGACGATATTTAGCGGATTCATCACCTGTATTTCAAAATTTTTTTACGACCTTTTATATTTACCCAAATGTATTGTAAAGACGTGTTTTAGATGTAAAATAATGTGAACTTAACGATAAAAATATAAAAAGTATGATTAGTTCAATACAAATGACTTTAAACGATATTTAGCGGAATTATCACCATTTTTTAACAAATTTTTTCCCAAATTTTTTTTCTATTTTTTGTATTCAACCAAATGTATTGTAAATACGTGTTTTAGATGTAAAATAATGTGAACTTAACGATAAAAATATAAAAAGTATGATTAGTTTAATAGAAATGACTTAAGACGATATTTAGCGGATTCATCGCCTGTATTTCAAAATTTTTTTACGACCTTTTATATTCACCCAAATGTATTGTAAATACGTGTTTTAGATGTAAAATAATGTGAAAATAACGATAAAAATATAAAAAGTATGATTAGTTCAATACAAATGACTTTAAACGATATTTAGCGGAATTATCACCATTTTTTACCAAATTTTTTTTCTATTTTTTGTATTCACCCAAATGTATTGTAAACACGTGTATTAGATGTAAAATAATGTGAACTTAACGATAAAAATATAAAAAGTATGATTAGTTCAATACAAATGACTTTAAACGATATTTAGCGGAATTATCACCATTTTTTACCAAATTTTTTCCCAAATTTTTTTTCTATTTTTTGTATTCACCCAAATGTATTGTAAATACGTGTTTTAGATGTAAAATAATGTGAACTTAACGATAAAAATATAAAAAGTATGATTAGTTCAATACAAATGACTTTAAACGATATTTAGCGGAATTATTACCATTTTTTACCAAATTTTTTTTCTATTTTTTGTATTTACCCAAATGTATTGTAAACACGTGTATTAGATGTAAAATAATGTGAACTTAACGTTAAAAATATAAAAAGTATGATTAGTTTAATAGAAATGACTTAAGACGATATTTAGCGGATTCATCGCCTGTATTTCAAAATTTTTTTACGACCTTTTATATTCACCCAAATGTATTGTAAATACGTGTTTTAGATGTAAAATAATGTGAACTTAACGATAAAAATATAAAAAGTATGATTAGTTCAATACAAATGACTTTAAACGATATTTTGCGGAATTATCACCATTTTTTACCCAATTTTTTCCCAAATTTTTTTTCTATTTTTTTTATTCACCCGAATGTATTGTAAATACGTGTTTTAGATGTAAAATAATGTGAACTTAACGATAAAAATATAAAAAGTATGATTAGTTCAATACAAATGACTTTAAACGATATTTTGCGGAATTATCACCATTTTTTACCAAATTTTTTCCCAAATTTTTTTTCTTTTTTTTGTATTCACCCAAAGGTATTGTAAATACGTGTTTTAGATGTAAAATAATGTGAACTTAACGTTAAAAATATAAAAAGTATGATTAGTTTAATAGAAATGACTTAAGACGATATTTAGCGGATTCATCACCTGTATTTCAAAATTTTTTTACGACCTTTTATATTTACCCAAATGTATTGTAAATACGTGTTTTAGATGTAAAATAATGTGAACTTAACGATAAAAATATAAAAAGTATGATTAGTTCAATACAAATGACTTTAAACGATATTTAGCGGAATTATCACCATTTTTTACCCAATTTTTTCCCAAATTTTTTTTCTATTTTTTGTATTCAACCAAATGTATTGTAAATACGTGTTTTAGATGTAAAATAATGTGAACTTAACGATAAAAATATAAAAAGTATGATTAGTTTAATAGAAATGACTTAAGACGATATTTAGCGGATTCATCGCCTGTATTTCAAAATTTTTTTACGACCTTTTATATTCACCCAAATGTATTGTAAAGACGTGTTTTAGATGTAAAATTATGTGAAAATAACGATAAAAATATAAAAAGTATGATTAGTTCAATACAAATGACTTTAAACGATATTTAGCGGAATTATCACCATTTTTTACCAAATTTTTTTTCTATTTTTTGTATTCACCCAAATGTATTGTAAACACGTGTATTAGATGTAAAATAATGTGAACTTAACGTTAAAAATGTAAAAAGTATGATTAGTTTAATAGAAATGACTTAAGACGATATTTAGCGGATTCATCACCTGTATTTCAATATTTTTTTACGACCTTTTATATTCACCCAAATGTATTGTAAAGACGTGTTTTAGATGTAAAATAATGTGAACTTAACGATAAAAATATAAAAAGTATGATTAGTTCAATACAAATGACTTTAAACGATATTTAGCGGAATTATCACCATTTTTTACCCAATTTTTTCCCAAATTTTTTTTCTATTTTTTGTATTCACCCAAATATATTGTAAATACGTGTTTTAGATGTAAAATAATGTGAACTTAACGATAAAAATATAAAAAGTATGATTAGTTCAATACAAATGACTTTAAACGATATTTAGCGGAATTATCACCATTTTTTACCCAATTTTTTCCCAAATTTTTTTTCTATTTTTTGTATTCAACCAAATGTATTGTAAATACGTGTTTTAGATGTAAAATAATGTGAACTTAACGATAAAAATATAAAAAGTATGATTAGTTTAATAGAAATGACTTAAGACGATATTTAGCGGATTCATCGCCTGTATTTCAAAATTTTTTTACGACCTTTTATATTCACCCAAATGTATTGTAAATACGTGTTTTAGATGTAAAATAATGTGAAAATAACGATAAAAATATAAAAAGTATGATTAGTTCAATACAAATGACTTTAAACGATATTTAGCGGAATTATCACCATTTTTTACCAAATTTTTTTTCTATTTTTTGTATTCACCCAAATGTATTGTAAACACGTGTATTAGATGTAAAATAATGTGAACTTAACGATAAAAATATAAAAAGTATGATTAGTTCAATACAAATGACTTTAAACGATATTTAGCGGAATTATCACCATTTTTTACCAAATTTTTTCCCAAATTTTTTTTCTATTTTTTGTATTCACCCAAATGTATTGTAAATACGTGTTTTAGATGTAAAATAATGTGAACTTAACGATAAAAATATAAAAAGTATGATTAGTTCAATACAAATGACTTTAAACGATATTTAGCGGAATTATTACCATTTTTTACCAAATTTTTTTTCTATTTTTTGTATTTACCCAAATGTATTGTAAACACGTGTATTAGATGTAAAATAATGTGAACTTAACGATAAAAATATAAAAAGTATGATTAGTTCAATACAAATGACTTTAAACGATATTTTGCGGAATTATCACCATTTTTTACCAAATTTTTTCCCAAATTTTTTTTCTTTTTTTTGTATTCACCCAAAGGTATTGTAAATACGTGTATTAGATGTAAAATAATGTGAACTTAACGTTAAAAATATAAAAAGTATGATTAGTTCAATACAAATGACTTTAAACGATATTTTGCGGAATTATCACCATTTTTTACCCAATTTTTTCCCAAATTTTTTTTCAATTTTTTTTATTCACCCGAATGTATTGTAAATACGTGTTTTAGATGTAAAATAATGTGAACTTAACGATAAAAATATAAAAAGTATGATTAGTTCAATACAAATGACTTTAAACGATATTTTGCGGAATTATCACCATTTTTTACCAAATTTTTTCCCAAATTTTTTTTCTTTTTTTTGTATTCACCCAAAGGTATTGTAAATACGTGTTTTAGATGTAAAATAATGTGAACTTAACGTTAAAAATATAAAAAGTATGATTAGTTTAATAGAAATGACTTAAGACGATATTTAGCGGATTCATCACCTGTATTTCAAAATTTTTTTACGACCTTTTATATTTACCCAAATGTATTGTAAAGACGTGTTTTAGATGTAAAATAATGTGAACTTAACGATAAAAATATAAAAAGTATGATTAGTTCAATACAAATGACTTTAAACGATATTTAGCGGAATTATCACCATTTTTTAACAAATTTTTTCCCAAATTTTTTTTCTATTTTTTGTATTCAACCAAATGTATTGTAAATACGTGTTTTAGATGTAAAATAATGTGAACTTAACGATAAAAATATAAAAAGTATGATTAGTTTAATAGAAATGACTTAAGACGATATTTAGCGGATTCATCGCCTGTATTTCAAAATTTTTTTACGACCTTTTATATTCACCCAAATGTATTGTAAATACGTGTTTTAGATGTAAAATAATGTGAAAATAACGATAAAAATATAAAAAGTATGATTAGTTCAATACAAATGACTTTAAACGATATTTAGCGGAATTATCACCATTTTTTACCAAATTTTTTTTCTATTTTTTGTATTCACCCAAATGTATTGTAAACACGTGTATTAGATGTAAAATAATGTGAACTTAACGATAAAAATATAAAAAGTATGATTAGTTCAATACAAATGACTTTAAACGATATTTAGCGGAATTATCACCATTTTTTACCAAATTTTTTCCCAAATTTTTTTTCTATTTTTTGTATTCACCCAAATGTATTGTAAATACGTGTTTTAGATGTAAAATAATGTGAACTTAACGATAAAAATATAAAAAGTATGATTAGTTCAATACAAATGACTTTAAACGATATTTAGCGGAATTATTACCATTTTTTACCAAATTTTTTTTCTATTTTTTGTATTTACCCAAATGTATTGTAAACACGTGTATTAGATGTAAAATAATGTGAACTTAACGTTAAAAATATAAAAAGTATGATTAGTTTAATAGAAATGACTTAAGACGATATTTAGCGGATTCATCGCCTGTATTTCAAAATTTTTTTACGACCTTTTATATTCACCCAAATGTATTGTAAATACGTGTTTTAGATGTAAAATAATGTGAACTTAACGATAAAAATATAAAAAGTATGATTAGTTCAATACAAATGACTTTAAACGATATTTTGCGGAATTATCACCATTTTTTACCCAATTTTTTCCCAAATTTTTTTTCTATTTTTTTTATTCACCCGAATGTATTGTAAATACGTGTTTTAGATGTAAAATAATGTGAACTTAACGATAAAAATATAAAAAGTATGATTAGTTCAATACAAATGACTTTAAACGATATTTTGCGGAATTATCACCATTTTTTACCAAATTTTTTCCCAAATTTTTTTTCTTTTTTTTGTATTCACCCAAAGGTATTGTAAATACGTGTTTTAGATGTAAAATAATGTGAACTTAACGTTAAAAATATAAAAAGTATGATTAGTTTAATAGAAATGACTTAAGACGATATTTAGCGGATTCATCACCTGTATTTCAAAATTTTTTTACGACCTTTTATATTTACCCAAATGTATTGTAAAGACGTGTTTTAGATGTAAAATAATGTGAACTTAACGATAAAAATATAAAAAGTATGATTAGTTCAATACAAATGACTTTAAACGATATTTAGCGGAATTATCACCATTTTTTAACAAATTTTTTCCCAAATTTTTTTTCTATTTTTTGTATTCAACCAAATGTATTGTAAATACGTGTTTTAGATGTAAAATAATGTGAACTTAACGATAAAAATATAAAAAGTATGATTAGTTTAATAGAAATGACTTAAGACGATATTTAGCGGATTCATCGCCTGTATTTCAAAATTTTTTTACGACCTTTTATATTCACCCAAATGTATTGTAAATACGTGTTTTAGATGTAAAATAATGTGAAAATAACGATAAAAATATAAAAAGTATGATTAGTTCAATACAAATGACTTTAAACGATATTTAGCGGAATTATCACCATTTTTTACCAAATTTTTTTTCTATTTTTTGTATTCACCCAAATGTATTGTAAACACGTGTATTAGATGTAAAATAATGTGAACTTAACGATAAAAATATAAAAAGTATGATTAGTTCAATACAAATGACTTTAAACGATATTTAGCGGAATTATCACCATTTTTTACCAAATTTTTTCCCAAATTTTTTTTCTATTTTTTGTATTCACCCAAATGTATTGTAAATACGTGTTTTAGATGTAAAATAATGTGAACTTAACGATAAAAATATAAAAAGTATGATTAGTTCAATACAAATGACTTTAAACGATATTTAGCGGAATTATTACCATTTTTTACCAAATTTTTTTTCTATTTTTTGTATTTACCCAAATGTATTGTAAACACGTGTATTAGATGTAAAATAATGTGAACTTAACGTTAAAAATATAAAAAGTATGATTAGTTTAATAGAAATGACTTAAGACGATATTTAGCGGATTCATCGCCTGTATTTCAAAATTTTTTTACGACCTTTTATATTCACCCAAATGTATTGTAAATACGTGTTTTAGATGTAAAATAATGTGAACTTAACGATAAAAATATAAAAAGTATGATTAGTTCAATACAAATGACTTTAAACGATATTTTGCGGAATTATCACCATTTTTTACCCAATTTTTTCCCAAATTTTTTTTCTATTTTTTTTATTCACCCGAATGTATTGTAAATACGTGTTTTAGATGTAAAATAATGTGAACTTAACGATAAAAATATAAAAAGTATGATTAGTTCAATACAAATGACTTTAAACGATATTTTGCGGAATTATCACCATTTTTTACCAAATTTTTTCCCAAATTTTTTTTCTTTTTTTTGTATTCACCCAAAGGTATTGTAAATACGTGTTTTAGATGTAAAATAATGTGAACTTAACGTTAAAAATATAAAAAGTATGATTAGTTTAATAGAAATGACTTAAGACGATATTTAGCGGATTCATCACCTGTATTTCAAAATTTTTTTACGACCTTTTATATTTACCCAAATGTATTGTAAATACGTGTTTTAGATGTAAAATAATGTGAACTTAACGATAAAAATATAAAAAGTATGATTAGTTCAATACAAATGACTTTAAACGATATTTAGCGGAATTATCACCATTTTTTACCCAATTTTTTCCCAAATTTTTTTTCTATTTTTTGTATTCAACCAAATGTATTGTAAATACGTGTTTTAGATGTAAAATAATGTGAACTTAACGATAAAAATATAAAAAGTATGATTAGTTTAATAGAAATGACTTAAGACGATATTTAGCGGATTCATCGCCTGTATTTCAAAATTTTTTTACGACCTTTTATATTCACCCAAATGTATTGTAAAGACGTGTTTTAGATGTAAAATTATGTGAAAATAACGATAAAAATATAAAAAGTATGATTAGTTCAATACAAATGACTTTAAACGATATTTAGCGGAATTATCACCATTTTTTACCAAATTTTTTTTCTATTTTTTGTATTCACCCAAATGTATTGTAAACACGTGTATTAGATGTAAAATAATGTGAACTTAACGTTAAAAATGTAAAAAGTATGATTAGTTTAATAGAAATGACTTAAGACGATATTTAGCGGATTCATCACCTGTATTTCAATATTTTTTTACGACCTTTTATATTCACCCAAATGTATTGTAAAGACGTGTTTTAGATGTAAAATAATGTGAACTTAACGATAAAAATATAAAAAGTATGATTAGTTCAATACAAATGACTTTAAACGATATTTAGCGGAATTATCACCATTTTTTACCCAATTTTTTCCCAAATTTTTTTTCTATTTTTTGTATTCACCCAAATATATTGTAAATACGTGTTTTAGATGTAAAATAATGTGAACTTAACGATAAAAATATAAAAAGTATGATTAGTTCAATACAAATGACTTTAAACGATATTTAGCGGAATTATCACCATTTTTTACCCAATTTTTTCCCAAATTTTTTTTCTATTTTTTGTATTCAACCAAATGTATTGTAAATACGTGTTTTAGATGTAAAATAATGTGAACTTAACGATAAAAATATAAAAAGTATGATTAGTTTAATAGAAATGACTTAAGACGATATTTAGCGGATTCATCGCCTGTATTTCAAAATTTTTTTACGACCTTTTATATTCACCCAAATGTATTGTAAATACGTGTTTTAGATGTAAAATAATGTGAAAATAACGATAAAAATATAAAAAGTATGATTAGTTCAATACAAATGACTTTAAACGATATTTAGCGGAATTATCACCATTTTTTACCAAATTTTTTTTCTATTTTTTGTATTCACCCAAATGTATTGTAAACACGTGTATTAGATGTAAAATAATGTGAACTTAACGTTAAAAATGTAAAAAGTATGATTAGTTTAATAGAAATGACTTAAGACGATATTTAGCGGATTCATCACCTGTATTTCAAAATTTTTTTACGACCTTTTATATTCACCCAAATGTATTGTAAAGACGTGTTTTAGATGTAAAATAATGTGAACTTAACGATAAAAATATAAAAAGTATGATTAGTTCAATACAAATGACTTTAAACGATATTTAGCGGAATTATCACCATTTTTTACCCAATTTTTTCCCAAATTTTTTTTCTATTTTTTGTATTCACCCAAATGTATTGTAAACACGTGTTTTAGATGTAAAATAATGTGAACTTAACGTTAAAAATATAAAAAGTATGATTAGTTTAATAGAAATGACTTAAGACGATATTTAGCGGATTCATCACCTGTATTTCAAAATTTTTTTACGACCTGTTATATTCACCCAAATGTATTGTAAAGACGTGTTTTAGATGTAAAATAATATGAACTTAACGATAAAAATATAAAAAGTATGATTAGTTCAATACAAATGACTTTAAACGATATTTAGCGGAATTATCACCATTTTTTACCAAATTTTTTCCCAAATTTTTTTTCTATTTTTTGTATTCACCCAAATGTATTGTAAACACGTGTTTTAGATGTAAAATAATGTGAAAATAACGATAAAAATATAAAAAGTATGATTAGTTCAATACAAATGACTTTAAACGATATTTAGCGGAATTATCACCATTTTTTACCAAATTTTTTTTCTATTTTTTGTATTCACCCAAATGTATTGTAAACACGTGTATTAGATGTAAAATAATGTGAACTTAACGTTAAAAATGTAAAAAGTATGATTAGTTTAATAGAAATGACTTAAGACGATATTTAGCGGATTCATCACCTGTATTTCAAAATTTTTTTACGACCTTTTATATTCACCCAAATGTATTGTAAAGACGTGTTTTAGATGTAAAATAATGTGAACTTAACGATAAAAATATAAAAAGTATGATTAGTTCAATACAAATGACTTTAAACGATATTTAGCGGAATTATCACCATTTTTTACCCAATTTTTTCCCAAATTTTTTTTCTATTTTTTGTATTCACCCAAATGTATTGTAAACACGTGTTTTAGATGTAAAATAATGTGAACTTAACGTTAAAAATATAAAAAGTATGATTAGTTTAATAGAAATGACTTAAGACGATATTTAGCGGATTCATCACCTGTATTTCAAAATTTTTTTACGACCTTTTATATTCACCCAAATGTATTGTAAAGACGTGTTTTAGATGTAAAATAATATGAACTTAACGATAAAAATATAAAAAGTATGATTAGTTCAATACAAATGACTTTAAACGATATTTAGCGGAATTATCACCATTTTTTACCAAATTTTTTCCCAAATTTTTTTTCTATTTTTTGTATTCACCCAAATGTATTGTAAACACGTGTTTTAGATGTAAAATAATGTGAACTTAACGTTAAAAATATAAAAAGTATGATTAGTTTAATAGAAATGACTTAAGACGATATTTAGCGGATTCATCACCTGTATTTCAAAATTTTTTTACGACCTTTTATATTCACCCAAATGTATTGTAAAGACGTGTTTTAGATGTAAAATTATGTGAACTTAACGATAAAAATATAAAAAGTATGATTAGTTCAATACAAATGACTTTAAACGATATTTAGCGGAATTATCACCATTTTTTACCCAATTTTTTCCCAAATTTTTTTTCTATTTTTTGTATTCACCCAAATATATTGTAAATACGTGTTTTAGATGTAAAATAATGTGAACTTAACGATAAAAATATAAAAAGTATGATTAGTTCAATACAAATGACTTTAAACGATATTTAGCGGAATTATCACCATTTTTTACCCAATTTTTTCCCAAATTTTTTTTCTATTTTTTGTATTCAACCAAATGTATTGTAAATACGTGTTTTAGATGTAAAATAATGTGAACTTAACGATAAAAATATAAAAAGTATGATTAGTTTAATAGAAATGACTTAAGACGATATTTAGCGGATTCATCGCCTGTATTTCAAAATTTTTTTACGACCTTTTATATTCACCCAAATGTATTGTAAATACGTGTTTTAGATGTAAAATAATGTGAAAATAACGATAAAAATATAAAAAGTATGATTAGTTCAATACAAATGACTTTAAACGATATTTAGCGGAATTATCACCATTTTTTACCAAATTTTTTTTCTATTTTTTGTATTCACCCAAATGTATTGTAAACACGTGTATTAGATGTAAAATAATGTGAACTTAACGTTAAAAATGTAAAAAGTATGATTAGTTTAATAGAAATGACTTAAGACGATATTTAGCGGATTCATCACCTGTATTTCAAAATTTTTTTACGACCTTTTATATTCACCCAAATGTATTGTAAAGACGTGTTTTAGATGTAAAATAATGTGAACTTAACGATAAAAATATAAAAAGTATGATTAGTTCAATACAAATGACTTTAAACGATATTTAGCGGAATTATCACCATTTTTTACCCAATTTTTTCCCAAATTTTTTTTCTATTTTTTGTATTCACCCAAATGTATTGTAAACACGTGTTTTAGATGTAAAATAATGTGAACTTAACGTTAAAAATATAAAAAGTATGATTAGTTTAATAGAAATGACTTAAGACAATATTTAGCGGATTCATCACCTGTATTTCAAAATTTTTTTACGACCTTTTATATTCACCCAAATGTATTGTAAATACGTGTTTTAGATGTAAAATAATGTGAACTTAACGATAAAAATTTAAAAAGTATGATTAGTTCAATACAAATGACTTTAAACGACATTTAGCGGAATTATCACCATTTTTTACCAAATTTTTTTTCTATTTTTTGTATTCACCCAAATGTATTGTAAACACGTGTTTTAGATGCAAAATAATGTGAACTTAACGTTAAAAATATAAAAAGTATGATTAGTTTGATAGAAATGACTTAAGACGATATTTAGCGGATTCATCACCCGTATTTCAAAATTTTTTTACGACCTTTTATATTCACCCAAATGTATTGTAAAGACGTGTTTTAGATGTAAAATTATGTGAACTTAACGATAAAAATATAAAAAGTATGATTAGTTCAATACAAATGACTTTAAACGATATTTAGCGGAATTATCACCATTTTTTACCCAATTTTTTCCCAAATTGTTTTTCTATTTTTTGTATTCAACCAAATGTATTGTAAATACGTGTTTTAGATGTAAAATAATGTGAACTTAACGATAAAAATATAAAAAGTATGATTAGTTTAATAGAAATGACTTAAGACGATATTTAGCGGATTCATCACCTGTATTTCAAAATTTTTTTACGACCTTTTATATTCACCCAAATGTATTGTAAATACGTGTTTTAGATGTAAAATAATGTGAACTTAACGATAAAAATTTAAAAAGTATGATTAGTTCAATACAAATGACTTTAAACGATATTTAGCGGAATTATCACCATTTTTTACCCAATTTTTTCCCAAATTTTTTTTCTATTTTTTGTATTCACCCAAATATATTGTAAATACGTGTTTTAGATGGAAAATAATGTGAACTTAACGATAAAAATATAAAAAGTATGATTAGTTCAATACAAATGACTTTAAACGATATTTAGCGGAATTATCACCATTTTTTACCAAATTTTTTTTTCTATTTTTTGTATTCACCCAAATGTATTGTAAATACGTGTTTTAGATGTAAAATAATGTGAACTTAACGATAAAAATATAAAAAGTATGATTAGTTCAATACAAATGACTTTAAACGATATTTAGCGGAATTATCACCATTTTTTACCAAATTTTTTTTCTATTTTTTGTATTCACCCAAATGTATTGTAAACACGTGTTTTAGATGTAAAATAATGTGAACTTAACGTTAAAAATATAAAAAGTATGATTAGTTTGATAGAAATGACTTAAGACGATATTTAGCGGATTCATCACCCGTATTTAAAATTTTTTTACGACCTTTTATATTCACCCAAATATATTGTAAATACGTGTTTTAGATGTAAAATAATGTGAACTTAACGATAAAAATATAAAAAGTATGATTAGTTCAATACAAATGACTTTAAACGATATTTAGCGGAATTATCACCATTTTTTACCAAATTTTATCCCAAATTTTTTTTCTATTTTTTGTATTCACCCAAATGTATTGTAAATACGTGTTTTAGATGTAAAATAATGTGAAAATAACGATAAAAATATAAAAAGTATGATTAGTTCAATACAAATGACTTTAAACGATATTTAGCGGAATTATCACCATTTTTTACCAAATTTTTTTTCTATTTTTTGTATTCACCCAAATGTATTGTAAACACGTGTATTAGATGTAAAATAATGTGAACTTAACGTTAAAAATGTAAAAAGTATGATTAGTTTAATAGAAATGACTTAAGACGATATTTAGCGGATTCATCACCTGTATTTCAAAATTTTTTTACGACCTTTTATATTCACCCAAATGTATTGTAAAGACGTGTTTTAGATGTTAAATAATGTGAACTTAACGATAAAAATATAAAAAGTATGATTAGTTCAATACAAATGACTTTAAACGATATTTAGCGGAATTATCACCATTTTTTACCCAATTTTTTCCCAAATTTTTTTTCTATTTTTTTTATTCACCCAAATGTATTGTAAACACGTGTTTTAGATGTAAAATAATGTGAAATTAACGTTAAAAATATAAAAAGTATGATTAGTTTAATAGAAATGACTTAAGACGATATTTAGCGGATTCATCACCTGTATTTCAAAATTTTTTTACGACCTTTTATATTCACCCAAATGTATTGTAAAGACGTGTTTTAGATGTAAAATTATGTGAACTTAACGATAAAAATATAAAAAGTATGATTAGTTCAATACAAATGACTTTAAACGATATTTAGCGGAATTATCACCATTTTTTACCCAATTTTTTCCCAAATTTTTTTTCTATTTTTTGTATTCACCCAAATATATTGTAAATACGTGTTTTAGATGTAAAATAATGTGAACTTAACGATAAAAATATAAAAAGTATGATTAGTTCAATACAAATGACTTTAAACGATATTTAGCGGAATTATCACCATTTTTTACCCAATTTTTTCCCAAATTTTTTTTCTATTTTTTGTATTCAACCAAATGTATTGTAAATACGTGTTTTAGATGTAAAATAATGTGAACTTAACGATAAAAATATAAAAAGTATGATTAGTTTAATAGAATTGACTTAAGACGATATTTAGCGGATTCATCACCTGTATTTCAAAATTTTTTTACGACCTTTTATATTCACCCAAATGTATTGTAAAGACGTGTTTTAGATGTAAAATAATGTGAACTTAACGATAAAAATATAAAAAGTATGATTAGTTCAATACAAATGACTTTAAACGATATTTAGCGGAATTATCACCATTTTTTACCCAATTTTTTCCCAAATTTTTTTTCTATTTTTTGTATTCACCCAAATGTATTGTAAACACGTGTTTTAGATGTAAAATAATGTGAACTTAACGTTAAAAATATAAAAAGTATGATTAGTTTAATAGAAATGACTTAAGACGATATTTAGCGGATTCATCACCTGTATTTCAAAATTTTTTTACGACCTTTTATATTCACCCAAATGTATTGTAAAGACGTGTTTTAGATGTAAAATAATATGAACTTAACGATAAAAATATAAAAAGTATGATTAGTTCAATACAAATGACTTTAAACGATATTTAGCGGAATTATCACCATTTTTTACCAAATTTTTTCCCAAATTTTTTTTCTATTTTTTGTATTCACACAAATGTATTGTAAACACGTGTTTTAGATGTAAAATAATGTGAACTTAACGTTAAAAATATAAAAAGTATGATTAGTTTAATAGAAATGACTTAAGACGATATTTAGCGGATTCATCACCTGTATTTCAAAATTTTTTTACGACCTTTTATATTCACCCAAATGTATTGTAAATACGTGTTTTAGATGTAAAATAATGTGAACTTAACGATAAAAATTTAAAAAGTATGATTAGTTCAATACAAATGACTTTAAACGATATTTAGCGGAATTATCACCATTTTTTACCAAATTTTTTTTCTATTTTTTGTATTCACCCAAATGTATTGTAAACACGTGTTTTAGATGCAAAATAATGTGAACTTAACGTTAAAAATATAAAAAGTATGATTAGTTTGATAGAAATGACTTAAGACGATATTTAGCGGATTCATCACCCGTATTTCAAAATTTTTTTACGACCTTTTATATTCACCCAAATGTATTGTAAAGACGTGTTTTAGATGTAAAATTATGTGAACTTAACGATAAAAATATAAAAAGTATGATTAGTTCAATACAAATGACTTTAAACGATATTTAGCGGAATTATCACCATTTTTTACCAAATTTTTTTTCTATTTTTTGTATTCACCCAAATGTATTGTAAATACGTGTTTTAGATGTAAAATAATGTGAACTTAACGATAAAAATATAAAAAGTATGATTAGTTCAATACAAATGACTTTAAACGATATTTAGCGGAATTATCACCATTTTTTACCAAATTTTTTTTCTATTTTTTGTATTCACCCAAATGTATTGTAAACACGTGTTTTAGATGTAAAATAATGTGAACTTAACGTTAAAAATATAAAAAGTATGATTAGTTTGATAGAAATGACTTAAGACGATATTTAGCGGATTCATCACCCGTATTTCAAAATTTTTTTACGACCTTTTATATTCACCAAAATATATTGTAAATACGTGTTTTAGATGTATAATAATGTGAACTTAACGATAAAAATATAAAAAGTATGATTAGTTCAATACAAATGACTTTAAACGATATTTAGCGGAATTATCACCATTTTTTACCAAATTTTATCCCAAATTTTTTTTCTATTTTTTGTATTCACCCAAATGTATTGTAAATACGTGTTTTAGATGTAAAATAATGTGAACTTAACGATAAAAATATAAAAAGTATGATTAGTTCAATACAAATGACTTTAAACGATATTTAGCGGAATTATCACCATTTTTTACCCAATTTTTTCCCAAATTGTTTTTCTATTTTTTGTATTCAACCAAATGTATTGTAAATACGTGTTTTAGATGTAAAATAATGTGAACTTAACGATAAAAATATAAAAAGTATGATTAGTTTAATAGAAATGACTTAAGACGATATTTAGCGGATTCATCACCTGTATTTCAAAATTTTTTTACGACCTTTTATATTCACCCAAATGTATTGTAAATACGTGTTTTAGATGTAAAATAATGTGAACTTAACGATAAAAATTTAAAAAGTATGATTAGTTCAATACAAATGACTTTAAACGATATTTAGCGGAATTATCACCATTTTTTACCCAATTTTTTCCCAAATTTTTTTTCTATTTTTTGTATTCACCCAAATATATTGTAAATACGTGTTTTAGATGTAAAATAATGTGAACTTAACGATAAAAATATAAAAAGTATGATTAGTTCAATACAAATGACTTTAAACGATATTTAGCGGAATTATCACCATTTTTTACCAAATTTTTTTTCTATTTTTTGTATTCACCCAAATGTATTGTAAATACGTGTTTTAGATGTAAAATAATGTGAACTTAACGATAAAAATATAAAAAGTATGATTAGTTCAATACAAATGACTTTAAACGATATTTAGCGGAATTATCACCATTTTTTACCAAATTTTTTTTCTATTTTTTGTATTCACCCAAATGTATTGTAAACACGTGTTTTAGATGTAAAATAATGTGAACTTAACGTTAAAAATATAAAAAGTATGATTAGTTTGATAGAAATGACTTAAGACGATATTTAGCGGATTCATCACCCGTATTTCAAAATTTTTTTACGACCTTTTATATTCACCAAAATATATTGTAAATACGTGTTTTAGATGTAAAATAATGTGAACTTAACGATAAAAATATAAAAAGTATGATTAGTTCAATACAAATGACTTTAAACGATATTTAGCGGAATTATCACCATTTTTTACCAAATTTTATCCCAAATTTTTTTTCTATTTTTTGTATTCACCCAAATGTATTGTAAATACGTGTTTTAGATGTAAAATAATGTGAACTTAACGATAAAAATATAAAAAGTATGATTAGTTCAATACAAATGACTTTAAACGATATTTAGCGGAATTATCACCATTTTTTACCAAATTTTTTTTCTATTTTTTGTATTCAACCAAATGTATTGTAAACACGTGATTTAGATGTAAAATAATGTGAACTTAACGTTAAAAATATAAAAAGTATGATTAGTTTAATAGAAATGACTTAAGACGATATTTAGCGGATTCATCACCCGTATTTCAAAATTTTTTTACGACCTTTTATATTCACCCAAATGTATTGTAAAGACGTGTTTTAGATGTAAAATTATGTGAACTTAACGATAAAAATATAAAAAGTATGATTAGTTCAATACAAATGACTTTAAACGATATTTAGCGGAATTATCACCATTTTTTACCCAATTTTTTCCCAAATTTTTTTTCTATTTTTTGTATTCAACCAAATGTATTGTAAATACGTGTTTTAGATGTAAAATAATGTGAACTTAACGATAAAAATATAAAAAGTATGATTAGTTTAATAGAAATGACTTAAGACGATATTTAGCGGATTCATCGCCTGTATTTCAAAATTTTTTTACGACCTTTTATATTCACCCAAATGTATTGTAAATACGTGTTTTAGATGTAAAATAATGTGAAAATAACGATAAAAATATAAAAAGTATGATTAGTTCAATACAAATGACTTTAAACGATATTTAGCGGAATTATCACCATTTTTTACCAAATTTTTTTTCTATTTTTTGTATTCACCCAAATGTATTGTAAACACGTGTATTAGATGTAAAATAATGTGAACTTAACGTTAAAAATGTAAAAAGTATGATTAGTTTAATAGAAATGACTTAAGACGATATTTAGCGGATTCATCACCTGTATTTCAAAATTTTTTTACGACCTTTTATATTCACCCAAATGTATTGTAAAGACGTGTTTTAGATGTAAAATAATGTGAACTTAACGATAAAAATATAAAAAGTATGATTAGTTCAATACAAATGACTTTAAACGATATTTAGCGGAATTATCACCATTTTTTACCCAATTTTTTCCCAAATTTTTTTTCTATTTTTTGTATTCACCCAAATGTATTGTAAACACGTGTTTTAGATGTAAAATAATGTGAACTTAACGTTAAAAATATAAAAAGTATGATTAGTTTAATAGAAATGACTTAAGACGATATTTAGCGGATTCATCACCTGTATTTCAAAATTTTTTTACGACCTTTTATATTCACCCAAATGTATTGTAAAGACGTGTTTTAGATGTAAAATTATGTGAACTTAACGATAAAAATATAAAAAGTATGATTAGTTCAATACAAATGACTTTAAACGATATTTAGCGGAATTATCACCATTTTTTACCCAATTTTTTCCCAAATTGTTTTTCTATTTTTTGTATTCAACCAAATGTATTGTAAATACGTGTTTTAGATGTAAAATAATGTGAACTTAACGATCAAAATATAAAAAGTATGATTAGTTTAATAGAAATGACTTAAGACGATATTTAGCGGATTCATCACCTGTATTTCAAAATTTTTTTACGACCTTTTATATTCACCCAAATGTATTGTAAATACGTGTTTTAGATGTAAAATAATGTGAACTTAACGATAAAAATTTAAAAAGTATGATTAGTTCAATACAAATGACTTTAAACGATATTTAGCGGAATTATCACCATTTTTTACCCAATTTTTTCCCAAATTTTTTTTCTATTTTTTGTATTCACCCAAATATATTGTAAATACGTGTTTTAGATGTAAAATAATGTGAACTTAACGATAAAAATATAAAAAGTATGATTAGTTCAATACAAATGACTTTAAACGATATTTAGCGGAATTATCACCATTTTTTACCAAATTTTTTTTCTATTTTTTGTATTCACCCAAATGTATTGTAAATACGTGTTTTAGATGTAAAATAATGTGAACTTAACGATAAAAATATAAAAAGTATGATTAGTTCAATACAAATGACTTTAAACGATATTTAGCGGAATTATCACCATTTTTTACCAAATTTTTTTTCTATTTTTTGTATTCACCCAAATGTATTGTAAACACGTTTTTTCGATGTAAAATAATGTGAACTTAACGTTAAAAATATAAAAAGTATGATTAGTTTGATAGAAATGACTTAAGACGATATTTAGCGGATTCATCACCCGTATTTCAAAATTTTTTTACGACCTTTTATATTCACCCAAATATATTGTAAATACGTGTTTTAGATGTAAAATAATGTGAACTTAACGATAAAAATATAAAAAGTATGATTAGTTCAATACAAATGACTTTAAACGATATTTAGCGGAATTATCAACATTTTTTACCAAATTTTATCCCAAATTTTTTTTCTATTTTTTGTATTCACCCAAATGTATTGTAAATACGTGTTTTAGATGTAAAATAATGTGAACTTAACGATAAAAATATAAAAAGTATGATTAGTTCAATACAAATGACTTTAAACGATATTTAGCGGAATTATCACCATTTTTTACCAAATTTTTTTTCTATTTTTTGTATTCAACCAAATGTATTGTAAACACGTGATTTAGATGTAAAATAATGTGAACTTAACGTTAAAAATATAAAAAGTATGATTAGTTTAATAGAAATGACTTAAGACGATATTTAGCGGATTCATCACCCGTATTTCAAAATTTTTTTACGACCTTTTATATTCACCCAAATGTATTGTAAAGACGTGTTTTAGATGTAAAATTATGTGAACTTAACGATAAAAATATAAAAAGTATGATTAGTTCAATACAAATGACTTTAAACGATATTTAGCGGAATTATCACCATTTTTTACCCAATTTTTTCCCAAATTTTTTTTCTATTTTTTGTATTCAACCAAATGTATTGTAAATACGTGTTTTAGATGTAAAATAATGTGAACTTAACGATAAAAATATAAAAAGTATGATTAGTTTAATAGAAATGACTTAAGACGATATTTAGCGGATTCATCGCCTGTATTTCAAAATTTTTTTACGACCTTTTATATTCACCCAAATGTATTGTAAATACGTGTTTTAGATGTAAAATAATGTGAAAATAACGATAAAAATATAAAAAGTATGATTAGTTCAATACAAATGACTTTAAACGATATTTAGCGGAATTATCACCATTTTTTACCAAATTTTTTTTCTATTTTTTGTATTCACCCAAATGTATTGTAAACACGTGTATTAGATGTAAAATAATGTGAACTTAACGTTAAAAATGTAAAAAGTATGATTAGTTTAATAGAAATGACTTAAGACGATATTTAGCGGATTCATCACCTGTATTTCAAAATTTTTTTACGACCTTTTATATTCACCCAAATGTATTGTAAAGACGTGTTTTAGATGTAAAATTATGTGAACTTAACGATAAAAATATAAAAAGTATGATTAGTTCAATACAAATGACTTTAAACGATATTTAGCGGAATTATCACCATTTTTTACCCAATTTTTTCCCAAATTGTTTTTCTATTTTTTGTATTCAACCAAATGTATTGTAAATACGTGTTTTAGATGTAAAATAATGTGAACTTAACGATCAAAATATAAAAAGTATGATTAGTTTAATAGAAATGACTTAAGACGATATTTAGCGGATTCATCACCTGTATTTCAAAATTTTTTTACGACCTTTTATATTCACCCAAATGTATTGTAAATACGTGTTTTAGATGTAAAATAATGTGAACTTAACGATAAAAATTTAAAAAGTATGATTAGTTCAATACAAATGACTTTAAACGATATTTAGCGGAATTATCACCATTTTTTACCCAATTTTTTCCCAAATTTTTTTTCTATTTTTTGTATTCACCCAAATATATTGTAAATACGTGTTTTAGATGTAAAATAATGTGAACTTAACGATAAAAATATAAAAAGTATGATTAGTTCAATACAAATGACTTTAAACGATATTTAGCGGAATTATCACCATTTTTTACCAAATTTTTTTTCTATTTTTTGTATTCACCCAAATGTATTGTAAATACGTGTTTTAGATGTAAAATAATGTGAACTTAACGATAAAAATATAAAAAGTATGATTAGTTCAATACAAATGACTTTAAACGATATTTAGCGGAATTATCACCATTTTTTACCAAATTTTTTTTCTATTTTTTGTATTCACCCAAATGTATTGTAAACACGTTTTTTAGATGTAAAATAATGTGAACTTAACGTTAAAAATATAAAAAGTATGATTAGTTTGATAGAAATGACTTAAGACGATATTTAGCGGATTCATCACCCGTATTTCAAAATTTTTTTACGACCTTTTATATTCACCCAAATATATTGTAAATACGTGTTTTAGATGTAAAATAATGTGAACTTAACGATAAAAATATAAAAAGTATGATTAGTTCAATACAAATGACTTTAAACGATATTTAGCGGAATTATCAACATTTTTTACCAAATTTTATCCCAAATTTTTTTTCTATTTTTTGTATTCACCCAAATGTATTGTAAATACGTGTTTTAGATGTAAAATAATGTGAACTTAACGATAAAAATATAAAAAGTATGATTAGTTCAATACAAATGACTTTAAACGATATTTAGCGGAATTATCACCATTTTTTACCCAATTTTTTCCCAAATTTTTTTTCTATTTTTTGTATTCAACCAAATGTATTGTAAATACGTGTTTTAGATGTAAAATAATGTGAACTTAACGATAAAAATATAAAAAGTATGATTAGTTTAATAGAAATGACTTAAGACGATATTTAGCGGATTCATCGCCTGTATTTCAAAATTTTTTTACGACCTTTTATATTCACCCAAATGTATTGTAAATACGTGTTTTAGATGTAAAATAATGTGAAAATAACGATAAAAATATAAAAAGTATGATTAGTTCAATACAAATGACTTTAAACGATATTTAGCGGAATTATCACCATTTTTTACCAAATTTTTTTTCTATTTTTTGTATTCACCCAAATGTATTGTAAACACGTGTATTAGATGTAAAATAATGTGAACTTAACGTTAAAAATGTAAAAAGTATGATTAGTTTAATAGAAATGACTTAAGACGATATTTAGCGGATTCATCACCTGTATTTCAAAATTTTTTTACGACCTTTTATATTCACCCAAATGTATTGTAAAGACGTGTTTTAGATGTAAAATAATGTGAACTTAACGATAAAAATATAAAAAGTATGATTAGTTCAATACAAATGACTTTAAACGATATTTAGCGGAATTATCACCATTTTTTACCCAATTTTTTCCCAAATTTTTTTTCTATTTTTTGTATTCACCCAAATGTATTGTAAACACGTGTTTTAGATGTAAAATAATGTGAACTTAACGTTAAAAATATAAAAAGTATGATTAGTTTAATAGAAATGACTTAAGACGATATTTAGCGGATTCATCACCTGTATTTCAAAATTTTTTTACGACCTTTTATATTCACCCAAATGTATTGTAAAGACGTGTTTTAGATGTAAAATTATGTGAACTTAACGATAAAAATATAAAAAGTATGATTAGTTCAATACAAATGACTTTAAACGATATTTAGCGGAATTATCACCATTTTTTACCCAATTTTTTCCCAAATTTTTTTTCTATTTTTTGTATTCACCCAAATATATTGTAAATACGTGTTTTAGATGTAAAATAATGTGAACTTAACGATAAAAATATAAAAAGTATGATTAGTTCAATACAAATGACTTTAAACGATATTTAGCGGAATTATCACCATTTTTTACCCAATTTTTTCCCAAATTTTTTTTCTATTTTTTGTATTCAACCAAATGTATTGTAAATACGTGTTTTAGATGTAAAATAATGTGAACTTAACGATAAAAATATAAAAAGTATGATTAGTTTAATAGAAATGACTTAAGACGATATTTAGCGGATTCATCGCCTGTATTTCAAAATTTTTTTACGACCTTTTATATTCACCCAAATGTATTGTAAATACGTGTTTTAGATGTAAAATAATGTGAAAATAACGATAAAAATATAAAAAGTATGATTAGTTCAATACAAATGACTTTAAACGATATTTAGCGGAATTATCACCATTTTTTACCAAATTTTTTTTCTATTTTTTGTATTCACCCAAATGTATTGTAAACACGTGTATTAGATGTAAAATAATGTGAACTTAACGTTAAAAATGTAAAAAGTATGATTAGTTTAATAGAAATGACTTAAGACGATATTTAGCGGATTCATCACCTGTATTTCAAAATTTTTTTACGACCTTTTATATTCACCCAAATGTATTGTAAAGACGTGTTTTAGATGTAAAATAATGTGAACTTAACGATAAAAATATAAAAAGTATGATTAGTTCAATACAAATGACTTTAAACGATATTTAGCGGAATTATCACCATTTTTTACCCAATTTTTTCCCAAATTTTTTTTCTATTTTTTGTATTCACCCAAATGTATTGTAAACACGTGTTTTAGATGTAAAATAATGTGAACTTAACGTTAAAAATATAAAAAGTATGATTAGTTTAATAGAAATGACTTAAGACGATATTTAGCCGATTCATCACCTGTATTTCAAAATTTTTTTACGACCTTTTATATTCACCCAAATGTATTGTAAAGACGTGTTTTAGATGTAAAATTATGTGAACTTAACGATAAAAATATAAAAAGTATGATTAGTTCAATACAAATGACTTTAAACGATATTTAGCGGAATTATCACCATTTTTTACCCAATTTTTTCCCAAATTTTTTTTTTATTTTTTGTATTCACCCAAATATATTGTAAATACGTGTTTTAGATGTAAAATAATGTGAACTTAACGATAAAAATATAAAAAGTATGATTAGTTCAATACAAATGACTTTAAACGATATTTAGCGGAATTATCACCATTTTTTACCCAATTTTTTCCCAAATTTTTTTTCTATTTTTTGTATTCAACCAAATGTATTGTAAATACGTGTTTTAGATGTAAAATAATGTGAACTTAACGATAAAAATATAAAAAGTATGATTAGTTTAATAGAAATGACTTAAGACGATATTTAGCGGATTCATCGCCTGTATTTCAAAATTTTTTTACGACCTTTTATATTCACCCAAATGTATTGTAAATACGTGTTTTAGATGTAAAATAATGTGAAAATAACGATAAAAATATAAAAAGTATGATTAGTTCAATACAAATGACTTTAAACGATATTTAGCGGAATTATCACCATTTTTTACCAAATTTTTTTTCTATTTTTTGTATTCACCCAAATGTATTGTAAACACGTGTATTAGATGTAAAATAATGTGAACTTAACGTTAAAAATGTAAAAAGTATGATTAGTTTAATAGAAATGACTTAAGACGATATTTAGCGGATTCATCACCTGTATTTCAATATTTTTTTACGACCTTTTATATTCACCCAAATGTATTGTAAAGACGTGTTTTAGATGTAAAATAATGTGAACTTAACGATAAAAATATAAAAAGTATGATTAGTTCAATACAAATGACTTTAAACGATATTTAGCGGAATTATCACCATTTTTTACCCAATTTTCTCCCAAATTTTTTTTCTATTTTTTGTATTCACCCAAATGTATTGTAAACACGTGTTTTAGATGTAAAATAATGTGAACTTAACGTTAAAAATATAAAAAGTATGATTAGTTTAATAGAAATGACTTAAGACGATATTTAGCGGATTCATCACCTGTATTTCAAAATTTTTTTACGACCTTTTATATTCACCCAAATGTATTGTAAAGACGTGTTTTAGATGTAAAATAATATGAACTTAACGATAAAAATATAAAAAGTATGATTAGTTCAATACAAATGACTTTAAACGATATTTAGCGGAATTATCACCATTTTTTACCAAATTTTTTCCCAAATTTTTTCCCAAATTTTTTTTCTATTTTTTGTATTCACCCAAATGTATTGTAAACACGTGTTTTAGATGTAAAATAATGTGAACTTAACGTTAAAAATATAAAAAGTATGATTAGTTTAATAGAAATGACTTAAGACGATATTTAGCGGATTCATCACCTGTATTTCAAAATTTTTTTACGACCTTTTATATTCACCCAAATATATTGTAAATACGTGTTTTAGATGTAAAATAATGTGAACTTAACGATAAAAATATAAAAAGTATGATTAGTTCAATACAAATGACTTTAAACGATATTTAGCGGAATTATCACCATTTTTTACCAAATTTTTTTTCTATTTTTTGTATTCACCCAAATGTATTGTAAATACGTGTTTTAGATGTAAAATAATGTGAACTTAACGATAAAAATATAAAAAGTATGATTAGTTCAATACAAATGACTTTAAACGATATTTAGCGGAATTATCACCATTTTTTACCAAATTTTTTTTCTATTTTTTGTATTCACCCAAATGTATTGTAAACACGTGTTTTAGATGTAAAATAATGTGAACTTAACGTTAAAAATATAAAAAGTATGATTAGTTTGATAGAAATGACTTAAGACGATATTTAGCGGATTCATCACCCGTATTTCAAAATTTTTTTACGACCTTTTATATTCACCCAAATATATTGTAAATACGTGTTTTAGATGTAAAATAATGTGAACTTAACGATAAAAATATAAAAAGTATGATTAGTTCAATACAAATGACTTTAAACGATATTTAGCGGAATTATCACCATTTTTTACCAAATTTTTTCCCAAATTTTTTTTCTATTTTTTGTATTCACCCAAATGTATTGTAAATACGTGTTTTAGATGTAAAATAATGTGAACTTAACGATAAAAATATAAAAAGTATGATTAGTTCAATACAAATGACTTTAAACGATATTTAGCGGAATTATCACCATTTTTTACCAAATTTTTTTTCTATTTTTTGTATTCAACCAAATGTATTGTAAACACGTGATTTAGATGTAAAATAATGTGAACTTAACGTTAAAAATATAAAAAGTATGATTAGTTTAATAGAAATGACTTAAGACGATATTTAGCGGATTCATCACCCGTATTTCAAAATTTTTTTACGACCTTTTATATTCACCCAAATGTATTGTAAAGACGTGTTTTAGATGTAAAATTATGTGAACTTAACGATAAAAATATAAAAAGTATGATTAGTTCAATACAAATGACTTTAAACGATATTTAGCGGAATTATCACCATTTTTTACCCAATTTTTTCCCAAATTTTTTTTCTATTTTTTGTATTCAACCAAATGTATTGTAAATACGTGTTTTAGATGTAAAATAATGTGAACTTAACGATAAAAATATAAAAAGTATGATTAGTTTAATAGAAATGACTTAAGACGATATTTAGCGGATTCATCGCCTGTATTTCAAAATTTTTTTACGACCTTTTATATTCACCCAAATGTATTGTAAATACGTGTTTTAGATGTAAAATAATGTGAAAATAACGATAAAAATATAAAAAGTATGATTAGTTCAATACAAATGACTTTAAACGATATTTAGCGGAATTATCACCATTTTTTACCAAATTTTTTTTCTATTTTTTGTATTCACCCAAATGTATTGTAAACACGTGTATTAGATGTAAAATAATGTGAACTTAACGTTAAAAATGTAAAAAGTATGATTAGTTTAATAGAAATGACTTAAGACGATATTTAGCGGATTCATCACCTGTATTTCAAAATTTTTTTACGACCTTTTATATTCACCCAAATGTATTGTAAAGACGTGTTTTAGATGTAAAATAATGTGAACTTAACGATAAAAATATAAAAAGTATGATTAGTTCAATACAAATGACTTTAAACGATATTTAGCGGAATTATCACCATTTTTTACCCAATTTTTTCCCAAATTTTTTTTCTATTTTTTGTATTCACCCAAATGTATTGTAAACACGTGTTTTAGATGTAAAATAATGTGAACTTAACGTTAAAAATATAAAAAGTATGATTAGTTTAATAGAAATGACTTAAGACGATATTTAGCGGATTCATCACCTGTATTTCAAAATTTTTTTACGACCTTTTATATTCACCCAAATGTATTGTAAAGACGTGTTTTAGATGTAAAATAATATGAACTTAACGATAAAAATATAAAAAGTATGATTAGTTCAATACAAATGACTTTAAACGATATTTAGCGGAATTATCACCATTTTTTACCAAATTTTTTCCCAAATTTTTTTTCTATTTTTTGTATTCACCCAAATGTATTGTAAACACGTGTTTTAGATGTAAAATAATGTGAACTTAACGTTAAAAATATAAAAAGTATGATTAGTTTAATAGAAATGACTTAAGACGATATTTAGCGGATTCATCACCTGTATTTCAAAATTTTTTTACGACCTTTTATATTCACCCAAATGTATTGTAAATACGTGTTTTAGATGTAAAATAATGTGAACTTAACGATAAAAATTTAAAAAGTATGATTAGTTCAATACAAATGACTTTAAACGATATTTAGCGGAATTATCACCATTTTTTACCAAATTTTTTTTCTATTTTTTGTATTCACCCAAATGTATTGTAAACACGTGTTTTAGATGCAAAATAATGTGAACTTAACGTTAAAAATATAAAAAGTATGATTAGTTTGATAGAAATGACTTAAGACGATATTTAGCGGATTCATCACCCGTATTTCAAAATTTTTTTACGACCTTTTATATTCACCCAAATGTATTGTAAAGACGTGTTTTAGATGTAAAATTATGTGAACTTAACGATAAAAATATAAAAAGTATGATTAGTTCAATACAAATGACTTTAAACGATATTTAGCGGAATTATCACCATTTTTTACCCAATTTTTTCCCAAATTGTTTTTCTATTTTTTGTATTCAACCAAATGTATTGTAAATACGTGTTTTAGATGTAAAATAATGTGAACTTAACGATAAAAATATAATAAGTATGATTAGTTTAATAGAAATGACATAAGACGATATTTAGCGGATTCATCACCTGTATTTCAAAATTTTTTTACGACCTTTTATATTCACCCAAATGTATTGTAAATACGTGTTTTAGATGTAAAATAATGTGAACTTAACGATAAAAATTTAAAAAGTATGATTAGTTCAATACAAATGACTTTAAACGATATTTAGCGGAATTATCACCATTTTTTACCCAATTTTTTCCCAAATTTTTTTTCTATTTTTTGTATTCACCCAAATATATTGTAAATACGTGTTTTAGATGTAAAATAATGTGAACTTAACGATAAAAATATAAAAAGTATGATTAGTTCAATACAAATGACTTTAAACGATATTTAGCGGAATTATCACCATTTTTTACCAAATTTTTTTTCTATTTTTTGTATTCACCCAAATGTATTGTAAATACGTGTTTTAGATGTAAAATAATGTGAACTTAACGATAAAAATATAAAAAGTATGATTAGTTCAATACAAATGACTTTAAACGATATTTTGCGGAATTATCACCATTTTTTACCAAATTTTTTCCCAAATTTTTTTTCTTTTTTTTGTATTCACCCAAAGGTATTGTAAATACGTGTTTTAGATGTAAAATAATGTGAACTTAACGTTAAAAATATAAAAAGTATGATTAGTTTAATAGAAATGACTTAAGACGATATTTAGCGGATTCATCACCTGTATTTCAAAATTTTTTTACGACCTTTTATATTCACCCAAATGTATTGTAAAGACGTGTTTTAGATGTAAAATAATGTGAACTTAACGATAAAAATATAAAAAGTATGATTAGTTCAATACAAATGACTTTAAACGATATTTTGCGGAATTATCACCATTTTTTACCCAATTTTTTCCCAAATTTTTTTTCTATTTTTTTTATTCACCCAAATGTATTGTAAATACGTGTTTTAGATGTAAAATAATGTGAACATAACGATAAAAATATAAAAAGTATGATTAGTTCAATACAAATGACTTTAAACGATATTTTGCGGAATTATCACCATTTTTTACCAAATTTTTTCCCAAATTTTTTTTCTTTTTTTTGTATTAACCCAAAGGTATTGTAAATACGTGTTTTAGATGTAAAATAATGTGAACTTAACGTTAAAAATATAAAAAGTATGATTAGTTTAATAGAAATGACTTAAGACGATATTTAGCGGATTCATCACCTGTATTTCAAAATTTTTTTACGACCTTTTATATTCACCCAAATGTATTGTAAAGACGTGTTTTAGATGTAAAATAATGTGAACTTAACGATAAAAATATAAAAAGTATGATTAGTTCAATACAAATGACTTTAAACGATATTTAGCGGAATTATCACCATTTTTTATTAAATTTTATCCCAAATTTTTTTTCTATTTTTTGTATTCACCCAAATGTATTGTAAATACGTGTTTTAGATGTAAAATAATGTGAACTTAACGATAAAAATATAAAAAGTATGATTAGTTCAATACAAATGACTTTAAACGATATTTAGCGGAATTATCACCATTTTTTACCAAATTTTTTCCCAAATTTTTTTTCTATTTTTTGTATTCACCCAAATGTATTGTAAACACGTGTTTTAGATGTAAAATAATGTGAACTTAACGTTAAAAATATAAAAAGTATGATTAGTTTAATAGAAATGACTTAAGACGATATTTAGCGGATTCATCACCTGTATTTCAAAATTTTTTTACGACCTTTTATATTCACCCAAATGTATTGTAAATACGTGTTTTAGATGTAAAATAATGTGAACTTAACGATAAAAATTTAAAAAGTATGATTAGTTCAATACAAATGACTTTAAACGATATTTAGCGGAATTATCACCATTTTTTACCAAATTTTTTTTCTATTTTTTGTATTCACCCAAATGTATTGTAAACACGTGTTTTAGATGCAAAATAATGTGAACTTAACGTTAAAAATATAAAAAGTATGATTAGTTTGATAGAAATGACTTAAGACGATATTTAGCGGATTCATCACCCGTATTTCAAAATTTTTTTACGACCTTTTATATTCACCCAAATGTATTGTAAAGACGTGTTTTAGATGTAAAATTATGTGAACTTAACGATAAAAATATAAAAAGTATGATTAGTTCAATACAAATGACTTTAAACGATATTTAGCGGAATTATCACCATTTTTTACCCAATTTTTTCCCAAATTGTTTTTCTATTTTTTGTATTCAACCAAATGTATTGTAAATACGTGTTTTAGATGTAAAATAATGTGAACTTAACGATAAAAATATAATAAGTATGATTAGTTTAATAGAAATGACTTAAGACGATATTTAGCGGATTCATCACCTGTATTTCAAAATTTTTTTACGACCTTTTATATTCACCCAAATGTATTGTAAATACGTGTTTTAGATGTAAAATAATGTGAACTTAACGATAAAAATTTAAAAAGTATGATTAGTTCAATACAAATGACTTTAAACGATATTTAGCGGAATTATCACCATTTTTTACCCAATTTTTTCCCAAATTTTTTTTCTATTTTTTGTATTCACCCAAATATATTGTAAATACGTGTTTTAGATGTAAAATAATGTGAACTTAACGATAAAAATATAAAAAGTATGATTAGTTCAATACAAATGACTTTAAACGATATTTAGCGGAATTATCACCATTTTTTACCAAATTTTTTTTCTATTTTTTGTATTCACCCAAATGTATTGTAAATACGTGTTTTAGATGTAAAATAATGTGAACTTAACGATAAAAATATAAAAAGTATGATTAGTTCAATACAAATGACTTTAAACGATATTTTGCGGAATTATCACCATTTTTTACCAAATTTTTTCCCAAATTTTTTTTCTTTTTTTTGTATTCACCCAAAGGTATTGTAAATACGTGTTTTAGATGTAAAATAATGTGAACTTAACGTTAAAAATATAAAAAGTATGATTAGTTTAATAGAAATGACTTAAGACGATATTTAGCGGATTCATCACCTGTATTTCAAAATTTTTTTACGACCTTTTATATTCACCCAAATGTATTGTAAAGACGTGTTTTAGATGTAAAATAATGTGAACTTAACGATAAAAATATAAAAAGTATGATTAGTTCAATACAAATGACTTTAAACGATATTTTGCGGAATTATCACCATTTTTTACCCAATTTTTTCCCAAATTTTTTTTCTATTTTTTTTATTCACCCAAATGTATTGTAAATACGTGTTTTAGATGTAAAATAATGTGAACATAACGATAAAAATATAAAAAGTATGATTAGTTCAATACAAATGACTTTAAACGATATTTTGCGGAATTATCACCATTTTTTACCAAATTTTTTCCCAAATTTTTTTTCTTTTTTTTGTATTCACCCAAAGGTATTGTAAATACGTGTTTTAGATGTAAAATAATGTGAACTTAACGTTAAAAATATAAAAAGTATGATTAGTTTAATAGAAATGACTTAAGACGATATTTAGCGGATTCATCACCTGTATTTCAAAATTTTTTTACGACCTTTTATATTCACCCAAATGTATTGTAAAGACGTGTTTTAGATGTAAAATAATGTGAACTTAACGATAAAAATATAAAAAGTATGATTAGTTCAATACAAATGACTTTAAACGATATTTAGCGGAATTATCACCATTTTTTAACAAATTTTTTCCCAAATTTTTTTTCTATTTTTTGTATTCACCCAAATGTATTGTAAATACGTGTTTTAGATGTAAAATAATGTGAACTTAACGATAAAAATATAAAAAGTATGATTAGTTCAATACAAATGACTTTAAACGATATTTAGCGGAATTTTCACCATTTTTTACCAAATTTTTTTTCTATTTTTTGTATTCACCCAAATGTATTGTAAACACGTGTTTTAGATGTAAAATAATGTGAACTTAACGTTAAAAATATAAAAAGTATGATTAGTTTAATAGAAATGACTTAAGACGATATTTAGCGGATTCATCACCTGTATTTCAAAATTTTTTTACGACCTTTTATATTCACCCAAATGTATTGTAAAGACGTGTTTTAGATGTAAAATAATATGAACTTAACGATAAAAATATAAAAAGTATGATTAGTTCAATACAAATGACTTTAAACGATATTTAGCGGAATTATCACCATTTTTTTCCCAAATTTTTTCCCAAATTTTTTTTCTATTTTTTGTATTCACCCAAATGTATTGTAAACACGTGTTTTAGATGTAAAATAATGTGAACTTAACGTTAAAAATATAAAAAGTATGATTAGTTTAATAGAAATGACTTAAGACGATATTTAGCGGATTCATCACCTGTATTTCAAAATTTTTTTACGACCTTTTATATTCACCCAAATGTATTGTAAATACGTGTTTTAGATGTAAAATAATGTGAACTTAACGATAAAAATTTAAAAAGTATGATTAGTTCAATACAAATGACTTTAAACGATATTTAGCGGAATTATCACCATTTTTTACCAAATTTTTTTTCTATTTTTTGTATTCACCCAAATGTATTGTAAACACGTGTTTTAGATGCAAAATAATGTGAACTTAACGTTAAAAATATAAAAAGTATGATTAGTTTGATAGAAATGACTTAAGACGATATTTAGCGGATTCATCACCCGTATTTCAAAATTTTTTTACGACCTTTTATATTCACCCAAATGTATTGTAAAGACGTGTTTTAGATGTAAAACTATGTGAACTTAACGATAAAAATATAAAAAGTATGATTAGTTCAATACAAATGACTTTAAACGATATTTAGCGGAATTATCACCATTTTTTACCCAATTTTTTCCCAAATTGTTTTTCTATTTTTTGTATTCAACCAAATGTATTGTAAATACGTGTTTTAGATGTAAAATAATGTGAACTTAACGATAAAAATATAATAAGTATGATTAGTTTAATAGAAATGACTTAAGACGATATTTAGCGGATTCATCACCTGTATTTCAAAATTTTTTTACGACCTTTTATATTCACCCAAATGTATTGTAAATACGTGTTTTAGATGTAAAATAATGTGAACTTAACGATAAAAATTTAAAAAGTATGATTAGTTCAATACAAATGACTTTAAACGATATTTAGCGGAATTATCACCATTTTTTACCCAATTTTTTCCCAAATTTTTTTTCTATTTTTTGTATTCACCCAAATATATTGTAAATACGTGTTTTAGATGTAAAATAATGTGAACTTAACGATAAAAATATAAAAAGTATGATTAGTTCAATACAAATGACTTTAAACGATATTTAGCGGAATTATCACCATTTTTTACCAAATTTTTTTTCTATTTTTTGTATTCACCCAAATGTATTGTAAATACGTGTTTTAGATGTAAAATAATGTGAACTTAACGATAAAAATATAAAAAGTATGATTAGTTCAATACAAATGACTTTAAACGATATTTTGCGGAATTATCACCATTTTTTACCAAATTTTTTCCCAAATTTTTTTTCTTTTTTTTGTATTCACCCAAAGGTATTGTAAATACGTGTTTTAGATGTAAAATAATGTGAACTTAACGTTAAAAATATAAAAAGTATGATTAGTTTAATAGAAATGACTTAAGACGATATTTAGCGGATTCATCACCTGTATTTCAAAATTTTTTTACGACCTTTTATATTCACCCAAATGTATTGTAAAGACGTGTTTTAGATGTAAAATAATGTGAACTTAACGATAAAAATATAAAAAGTATGATTAGTTCAATACAAATGACTTTAAACGATATTTTGCGGAATTATCACCATTTTTTACCCAATTTTTTCCCAAATTTTTTTTCTATTTTTTTTATTCACCCAAATGTATTGTAAATACGTGTTTTAGATGTAAAATAATGTGAACATAACGATAAAAATATAAAAAGTATGATTAGTTCAATACAAATGACTTTAAACGATATTTTGCGGAATTATCACCATTTTTTACCAAATTTTTTCCCAAATTTTTTTTCTTTTTTTTGTATTAACCCAAAGGTATTGTAAATACGTGTTTTAGATGTAAAATAATGTGAACTTAACGTTAAAAATATAAAAAGTATGATTAGTTTAATAGAAATGACTTAAGACGATATTTAGCGGATTCATCACCTGTATTTCAAAATTTTTTTACGACCTTTTATATTCACCCAAATGTATTGTAAAGACGTGTTTTAGATGTAAAATAATGTGAACTTAACGATAAAAATATAAAAAGTATGATTAGTTCAATACAAAAGACTTTAAACGATATTTAGCGGAATTATCACCATTTTTTAACAAATTTTATCCCAAATTTTTTTTCTATTTTTTGTATTCACCCAAATGTATTGTAAATACGTGTTTTAGATGTAAAATAATGTGAACTTAACGATAAAAATATAAAAAGTATGATTAGTTCAATACAAATGACTTTAAACGATATTTAGCGGAATTATCACCATTTTTTACCAAATTTTTTCCCAAATTTTTTTTCTATTTTTTGTATTCACCCAAATGTATTGTAAACACGTGTTTTAGATGTAAAATAATGTGAACTTAACGTTAAAAATATAAAAAGTATGATTAGTTTAATAGAAATGACTTAAGACGATATTTAGCGGATTCATCACCTGTATTTCAAAATTTTTTTACGACCTTTTATATTCACCCAAATGTATTGTAAATACGTGTTTTAGATGTAAAATAATGTGAACTTAACGATAAAAATTTAAAAAGTATGATTAGTTCAATACAAATGACTTTAAACGATATTTAGCGGAATTATCACCATTTTTTACCAAATTTTTTTTCTATTTTTTGTATTCACCCAAATGTATTGTAAACACGTGTTTTAGATGCAAAATAATGTGAACTTAACGTTAAAAATATAAAAAGTATGATTAGTTTGATAGAAATGACTTAAGACGATATTTAGCGGATTCATCACCCGTATTTCAAAATTTTTTTACGACCTTTTATATTCACCCAAATGTATTGTAAAGACGTGTTTTAGATGTAAAATTATGTGAACTTAACGATAAAAATATAAAAAGTATGATTAGTTCAATACAAATGACTTTAAACGATATTTAGCGGAATTATCACCATTTTTTACCCAATTTTTTCCCAAATTGTTTTTCTATTTTTTGTATTCAACCAAATGTATTGTAAATACGTGTTTTAGATGTAAAATAATGTGAACTTAACGATAAAAATATAATAAGTATGATTAGTTTAATAGAAATGACTTAAGACGATATTTAGCGGATTCATCACCTGTATTTCAAAATTTTTTTACGACCTTTTATATTCACCCAAATGTATTGTAAATACGTGTTTTAGATGTAAAATAATGTGAACTTAACGATAAAAATTTAAAAAGTATGATTAGTTCAATACAAATGACTTTAAACGATATTTAGCGGAATTATCACCATTTTTTACCCAATTTTTTCCCAAATTTTTTTTCTATTTTTTGTATTCACCCAAATATATTGTAAATACGTGTTTTAGATGTAAAATAATGTGAACTTAACGATAAAAATATAAAAAGTATGATTAGTTCAATACAAATGACTTTAAACGATATTTAGCGGAATTATCACCATTTTTTACCAAATTTTTTTTCTATTTTTTGTATTCACCCAAATGTATTGTAAATACGTGTTTTAGATGTAAAATAATGTGAACTTAACGATAAAAATATAAAAAGTATGATTAGTTCAATACAAATGACTTTAAACGATATTTTGCGGAATTATCACCATTTTTTACCAAATTTTTTCCCAAATTTTTTTTCTTTTTTTTGTATTCACCCAAAGGTATTGTAAATACGTGTTTTAGATGTAAAATAATGTGAACTTAACGTTAAAAATATAAAAAGTATGATTAGTTTAATAGAAATGACTTAAGACGATATTTAGCGGATTCATCACCTGTATTTCAAAATTTTTTTACGACCTTTTATATTCACCCAAATGTATTGTAAAGACGTGTTTTAGATGTAAAATAATGTGAACTTAACGATAAAAATATAAAAAGTATGATTAGTTCAATACAAAAGACTTTAAACGATATTTAGCGGAATTATCACCATTTTTTAACAAATTTTATCCCAAATTTTTTTTCTATTTTTTGTATTCACCCAAATGTATTGTAAATACGTGTTTTAGATGTAAAATAATGTGAACTTAACGATAAAAATATAAAAAGTATGATTAGTTCAATACAAATGACTTTAAACGATATTTAGCGGAATTATCACCATTTTTTACCAAATTTTTTCCCAAATTTTTTTTCTATTTTTTGTATTCACCCAAATGTATTGTAAACACGTGTTTTAGATGTAAAATAATGTGAACTTAACGTTAAAAATATAAAAAGTATGATTAGTTTAATAGAAATGACTTAAGACGATATTTAGCGGATTCATCACCTGTATTTCAAAATTTTTTTACGACCTTTTATATTCACCCAAATGTATTGTAAATACGTGTTTTAGATGTAAAATAATGTGAACTTAACGATAAAAATTTAAAAAGTATGATTAGTTCAATACAAATGACTTTAAACGATATTTAGCGGAATTATCACCATTTTTTACCAAATTTTTTTTCTATTTTTTGTATTCACCCAAATGTATTGTAAACACGTGTTTTAGATGCAAAATAATGTGAACTTAACGTTAAAAATATAAAAAGTATGATTAGTTTGATAGAAATGACTTAAGACGATATTTAGCGGATTCATCACCCGTATTTCAAAATTTTTTTACGACCTTTTATATTCACCCAAATGTATTGTAAAGACGTGTTTTAGATGTAAAATTATGTGAACTTAACGATAAAAATATAAAAAGTATGATTAGTTCAATACAAATGACTTTAAACGATATTTAGCGGAATTATCACCATTTTTTACCCAATTTTTTCCCAAATTGTTTTTCTATTTTTTGTATTCAACCAAATGTATTGTAAATACGTGTTTTAGATGTAAAATAATGTGAACTTAACGATAAAAATATAATAAGTATGATTAGTTTAATAGAAATGACTTAAGACGATATTTAGCGGATTCATCACCTGTATTTCAAAATTTTTTTACGACCTTTTATATTCACCCAAATGTATTGTAAATACGTGTTTTAGATGTAAAATAATGTGAACTTAACGATAAAAATTTAAAAAGTATGATTAGTTCAATACAAATGACTTTAAACGATATTTAGCGGAATTATCACCATTTTTTACCCAATTTTTTCCCAAATTTTTTTTCTATTTTTTGTATTCACCCAAATATATTGTAAATACGTGTTTTAGATGTAAAATAATGTGAACTTAACGATAAAAATATAAAAAGTATGATTAGTTCAATACAAATGACTTTAAACGATATTTAGCGGAATTATCACCATTTTTTACCAAATTTTTTTTCTATTTTTTGTATTCACCCAAATGTATTGTAAATACGTGTTTTAGATGTAAAATAATGTGAACTTAACGATAAAAATATAAAAAGTATGATTAGTTCAATACAAATGACTTTAAACGATATTTTGCGGAATTATCACCATTTTTTACCAAATTTTTTCCCAAATTTTTTTTCTTTTTTTTGTATTCACCCAAAGGTATTGTAAATACGTGTTTTAGATGTAAAATAATGTGAACTTAACGTTAAAAATATAAAAAGTATGATTAGTTTAATAGAAATGACTTAAGACGATATTTAGCGGATTCATCACCTGTATTTCAAAATTTTTTTACGACCTTTTATATTCACCCAAATGTATTGTAAAGACGTGTTTTAGATGTAAAATAATGTGAACTTAACGATAAAAATATAAAAAGTATGATTAGTTCAATACAAATGACTTTAAACGATATTTTGCGGAATTATCACCATTTTTTACCCAATTTTTTCCCAAATTTTTTTTCTATTTTTTTTATTCACCCAAATGTATTGTAAATACGTGTTTTAGATGTAAAATAATGTGAACATAACGATAAAAATATAAAAAGTATGATTAGTTCAATACAAATGACTTTAAACGATATTTTGCGGAATTATCACCATTTTTTACCAAATTTTTTCCCAAATTTTTTTTCTTTTTTTTGTATTCACCCAAAGGTATTGTAAATACGTGTTTTAGATGTAAAATAATGTGAACTTAACGTTAAAAATATAAAAAGTATGATTAGTTTAATAGAAATGACTTAAGACGATATTTAGCGGATTCATCACCTGTATTTCAAAATTTTTTTACGACCTTTTATATTCACCCAAATGTATTGTAAAGACGTGTTTTAGATGTAAAATAATGTGAACTTAACGATAAAAATATAAAAAGTATGATTAGTTCAATACAAATGACTTTAAACGATATTTAGCGGAATTATCACCATTTTTTAACAAATTTTTTCCCAAATTTTTTTTCTATTTTTTGTATTCACCCAAATGTATTGTAAATACGTGTTTTAGATGTAAAATAATGTGAACTTAACGATAAAAATATAAAAAGTATGATTAGTTCAATACAAATGACTTTAAACGATATTTAGCGGAATTTTCACCATTTTTTACCAAATTTTTTTTCTATTTTTTGTATTCACCCAAATGTATTGTAAACACGTGTTTTAGATGTAAAATAATGTGAACTTAACGTTAAAAATATAAAAAGTATGATTAGTTTAATAGAAATGACTTAAGACGATATTTAGCGGATTCATCACCTGTATTTCAAAGTTTTTTTACGACCTTTTATATTCACCCAAATGTATTGTAAAGACGTGTTTTAGATGTAAAATAATGTGAACTTAACGATAAAAATATAAAAAGTATGATTAGTTCAATACAAATGACTTTAAACGATATTTAGCGGAATTATCACCATTTTTTACCAAATTTTTTTTCTATTTTTTGTATTCACCCAAATGTATTGTAAACACGTGTTTTAGATGCAAAATAATGTGAACTTAACGTTAAAAATATAAAAAGTATGATTAGTTTGATAGAAATGACTTAAGACGATATTTAGCGGATTCATCACCCGTATTTCAAAATTTTTTTACGACCTTTTATATTCACCCAAATGTATTGTAAAGACGTGTTTTAGATGTAAAATTATGTGAACTTAACGATAAAAATATAAAAAGTATGATTAGTTCAATACAAATGACTTTAAACGATATTTAGCGGAATTATCACCATTTTTTACCCAATTTTTTCCCAAATTGTTTTTCTATTTTTTGTATTCAACCAAATGTATTGTAAATACGTGTTTTAGATGTAAAATAATGTGAACTTAACGATAAAAATATAAAAAGTATGATTAGTTTAATAGAAATGACTTAAGACGATATTTAGCGGATTCATCACCTGTATTTCAAAATTTTTTTACGACCATTTATATTCACCCAAATGTATTGTAAATACGTGTTTTAGATGTAAAATAATGTGAACTTAACGATAAAAATTTAAAAAGTATGATTAGTTCAATACAAATGACTTTAAACGATATTTAGCGGAATTATCACCATTTTTTACCCAATTTTTTCCCAAATTTTTTTTCTATTTTTTGTATTCACCCAAATATATTGTAAATACGTGTTTTAGATGTAAAATAATGTGAACTTAACGATAAAAATATAAAAAGTATGATTAGTTCAATACAAATGACTTTAAACGATATTTAGCGGAATTATCACCATTTTTTACCCAATTTTTTCCCAAATTTTTTTTCTATTTTTTGTATTCACCCAAATGTATTGTAAACACGTGTTTTAGATGTAAAATAATGTGAACTTAACGTTAAAAATATAAAAAGTATGATTAGTTCAATACAAATGACTTTAAACGATATTTAGCGGAATTATCACCATTTTTTACCAAATTTTTTTTCTATTTTTTGTATTCACCCAAATGTATTGTAAATACGTGTATTAGATGTAAAATAATGTGAACTTAACGTTAAAAATGTAAAAAGTATGATTAGTTTAATAGAAATGACTTAAGACGATATTTAGCGGATTCATCACCTGTATTTCAAAATTTTTTTACGACCTTTTATATTCACCCAAATGTATTGTAAAGACGTGTTTTAGATGTAAAATAATGTGAACTTAACGATAAAAATATAAAAAGTATGATTAGTTCAATACAAATGACTTTAAACGATATTTAGCGGAATTATCACCATTTTTTACCCAATTTTTTCCCAAATTTTTTTTCTATTTTTTGTATTCACCCAAATGTATTGTAAACACGTGTTTTAGATGTAAAATAATGTGAACTTAACGTTAAAAATATAAAAAGTATGATTAGTTTAATAGAAATGACTTAAGACGATATTTAGCGGATTCATCACCTGTATTTCAAAATTTTTTTACGACCTTTTATATTCACCCAAATGTATTGTAAAGACGTGTTTTAGATGTAAAATAATATGAACTTAACGATAAAAATATAAAAAGTATGATTAGTTCAATACAAATTACTTTAAACGATATTTAGCGGAATTATCACCATTTTTTACCAAATTTTTTCCCAAATTTTTTTTCTATTTTTTGTATTCACCCAAATGTATTGTAAACACGTGTTTTAGATGTAAAATAATGTGAACTTAACGTTAAAAATATAAAAAGTATGATTAGTTTAATAGAAATGACTTAAGACGATATTTAGCGGATTCATCACCTGTATTTCAAAATTTTTTTACGACCTTTTATATTCACCCAAATGTATTGTAAATACGTGTTTTAGATGTAAAATAATGTGAACTTAACGATAAAAATTTAAAAAGTATGATTAGTTCAATACAAATGACTTTAAACGATATTTAGCGGAATTATCACCATTTTTTACCAAATTTTTTTTCTATTTTTTGTATTCACCCAAATGTATTGTAAACACGTGTTTTAGATGCAAAATAATGTGAACTTAACGTTAAAAATATAAAAAGTATGATTAGTTTGATAGAAATGACTTAAGACGATATTTAGCGGATTCATCACCCGTATTTCAAAATTTTTTTACGACCTTTTATATTCACCCAAATGTATTGTAAAGACGTGTTTTAGATGTAAAATTATGTGAACTTAACGATAAAAATATAAAAAGTATGATTAGTTCAATACAAATGACTTTAAACGATATTTAGCGGAATTATCACCATTTTTTACCAAATTTTTTCCCAAATTTTTTTTCTTTTTTTTGTATTCACCCAAAGGTATTGTAAATACGTGTTTTAGATGTAAAATAATGTGAACTTAACGTTAAAAATATAAAAAGTATGATTAGTTTAATAGAAATGACTTAAGACGATATTTAGCGGATTCATCACCTGTATTTCAAAATTTTTTTACGACCTTTTATATTCACCCAAATGTATTGTAAAGACGTGTTTTAGATGTAAAATAATGTGAACTTAACGATAAAAATATAAAAAGTATGATTAGTTCAATACAAATGACTTTAAACGATATTTTGCGGAATTATCACCATTTTTTACCCAATTTTTTCCCAAATTTTTTTTCTATTTTTTTTATTCACCCAAATGTATTGTAAATACGTGTTTTAGATGTAAAATAATGTGAACATAACGATAAAAATATAAAAAGTATGATTAGTTCAATACAAATGACTTTAAACGATATTTTGCGGAATTATCACCATTTTTTACCAAATTTTTTCCCAAATTTTTTTTCTTTTTTTTGTATTCACCCAAAGGTATTGTAAATACGTGTTTTAGATGTAAAATAATGTGAACTTAACGTTAAAAATATAAAAAGTATGATTAGTTTAATAGAAATGACTTAAGACGATATTTAGCGGATTCATCACCTGTATTTCAAAATTTTTTTACGACCTTTTATATTCACCCAAATGTATTGTAAAGACGTGTTTTAGATGTAAAATAATGTGAACTTAACGATAAAAATATAAAAAGTATGATTAGTTCAATACAAATGACTTTAAACGATATTTAGCGGAATTATCACCATTTTTTAACAAATTTTTTCCCAAATTTTTTTTCTATTTTTTGTATTCACCCAAATGTATTGTAAATACGTGTTTTAGATGTAAAATAATGTGAACTTAACGATAAAAATATAAAAAGTATGATTAGTTCAATACAAATGACTTTAAACGATATTTAGCGGAATTTTCACCATTTTTTACCAAATTTTTTTTCTATTTTTTGTATTCACCCAAATGTATTGTAAACACGTGTTTTAGATGTAAAATAATGTGAACTTAACGTTAAAAATATAAAAAGTATGATTAGTTTAATAGAAATGACTTAAGACGATATTTAGCGGATTCATCACCTGTATTTCAAAGTTTTTTTACGACCTTTTATATTCACCCAAATGTATTGTAAAGACGTGTTTTAGATGTAAAATAATGTGAACTTAACGATAAAAATATAAAAAGTATGATTAGTTCAATACAAATGACTTTAAACGATATTTAGCGGAATTATCACCATTTTTTACCAAATTTTTTTTCTATTTTTTGTATTCACCCAAACGTATTGTAAACACGTGTTTTAGATGCAAAATAATGTGAACTTAACGTTAAAAATATAAAAAGTATGATTAGTTTGATAGAAATGACTTAAGACGATATTTAGCGGATTCATCACCCGTATTTCAAAATTTTTTTACGACCTTTTATATTCACCCAAATGTATTGTAAAGACGTGTTTTAGATGTAAAATTATGTGAACTTAACGATAAAAATATAAAAAGTATGATTAGTTCAATACAAATGACTTTAAACGATATTTAGCGGAATTATCACCATTTTTTACCCAATTTTTTCCCAAATTGTTTTTCTATTTTTTGTATTCAACCAAATGTATTGTAAATACGTGTTTTAGATGTAAAATAATGTGAACTTAACGATAAAAATATAAAAAGTATGATTAGTTTAATAGAAATGACTTAAGACGATATTTAGCGGATTCATCACCTGTATTTCAAAATTTTTTTACGACCTTTTATATTCACCCAAATGTATTGTAAATACGTGTTTTAGATGTAAAATAATGTGAACTTAACGATAAAAATTTAAAAAGTATGATTAGTTCAATACAAATGACTTTAAACGATATTTAGCGGAATTATCACCATTTTTTACCCAATTTTTTCCCAAATTTTTTTTCTATTTTTTGTATTCACCCAAATATATTGTAAATACGTGTTTTAGATGTAAAATAATGTGAACTTAACGATAAAAATATAAAAAGTATGATTAGTTCAATACAAATGACTTTAAACGATATTTAGCGGAATTATCACCATTTTTTACCAAATTTTTTTTCTATTTTTTGTATTCACCCAAATGTATTGTAAATACGTGTTTTAGATGTAAAATAATGTGAACTTAACGATAAAAATATAAAAAGTATGATTAGTTCAATACAAATGACTTTAAACGATATTTTGCGGAATTATCACCATTTTTTACCAAATTTTTTCCCAAATTTTTTTTCTTTTTTTTGTATTCACCCAAAGGTATTGTAAATACGTGTTTTAGATGTAAAATAATGTGAACTTAACGTTAAAAATATAAAAAGTATGATTAGTTTAATAGAAATGACTTAAGACGATATTTAGCGGATTCATCACCTGTATTTCAAAATTTTTTTACGACCTTTTATATTCACCCAAATGTATTGTAAAGACGTGTTTTAGATGTAAAATAATGTGAACTTAACGATAAAAATATAAAAAGTATGATTAGTTCAATACAAATGACTTTAAACGATATTTTGCGGAATTATCACCATTTTTTACCCAATTTTTTCCCAAATTTTTTTTCTATTTTTTTTATTCACCCAAATGTATTGTAAATACGTGTTTTAGATGTAAAATAATGTGAACATAACGATAAAAATATAAAAAGTATGATTAGTTCAATACAAATGACTTTAAACGATATTTTGCGGAATTATCACCATTTTTTACCAAATTTTTTCCCAAATTTTTTTTCTTTTTTTTGTATTCACCCAAAGGTATTGTAAATACGTGTTTTAGATGTAAAATAATGTGAACTTAACGTTAAAAATATAAAAAGTATGATTAGTTTAATAGAAATGACTTAAGACGATATTTAGCGGATTCATCACCTGTATTTCAAAATTTTTTTACGACCTTTTATATTCACCCAAATGTATTGTAAAGACGTGTTTTAGATGTAAAATAATGTGAACTTAACGATAAAAATATAAAAAGTATGATTAGTTCAATACAAATGACTTTAAACGATATTTAGCGGAATTATCACCATTTTTTAACAAATTTTTTCCCAAATTTTTTTTCTATTTTTTGTATTCACCCAAATGTATTGTAAATACGTGTTTTAGATGTAAAATAATGTGAACTTAACGATAAAAATATAAAATGATGATTAGTTCAATACAAATGACTTTAAACGATATTTAGCGGAATTATTACCATTTTTTACCAAATTTTTTTTCTATTTTTTGTATTCACCCATATGTATTGTAAACACGTGTATTAGATGTAAAATAATGTGAACTTAACGTTAAAAATATAAAAAGTATGATTAGTTTAATAGAAATGACTTAAGACGATATTTAGCGGATTCATCTCCTGTATTTCAAAATTTTTTTACGACCTTTTATATTCACCCAAATGTATTGTAAAGACGTGTTTTAGATGTAAAATTATGTGAACTTAACGATAAAAATATAAAAAGTATGATTAGTTCAATACAAATGACTTTAAACGATATTTAGCGGAATTATCACCATTTTTTACCCAATTTTTTCCCAAATTTTTTTTCTATTTTTTTTATTCACCCAAATGTATTGTAAATACGTGTTTTAGATGTAAAATAATGTGAACTTAACGATAAAAATATAAAAAGTATGATTAGTTCAATACAAATGACTTTAAACGATATTTTGCGGAATTATCACCATTTTTTACCAAATTTTTTCCCAAATTTTTTTTCTATTTTTTGTATTCACCCAAATGTATTGTAAATACGTGTTTTAGATGTAAAATAATGTGAACTTAACGATAAAAATATAAAAAGTATGATTAGTTCAATACAAATGACTTTAAACGATATTTAGCGGAATTTTCACCATTTTTTACCAAATTTTTTTTCTATTTTTTGTATTCACCCAAATGTATTGTAAACACGTGTTTTAGATGTAAAATAATGTGAACTTAACGTTAAAAATATAAAAAGTATGATTAGTTTAATAGAAATGACTTAAGACGATATTAAGCGGATTCATCACCTGTATTTCAAAGTTTTTTTACGACCTTTTATATTCACCCAAATGTATTGTAAAGACGTGTTTTAGATGTAAAATAATGTGAACTTAACGATAAAAATATAAAAAGTATGATTAGTTCAATACAAATGACTTTAAACGATATTTAGCGGAATTATCACCATTTTTTACCAAATTTTTTCCCAAATTTTTTTTCTATTTTTTGTATTCACCCAAATGTATTGTAAATACGTGTTTTAGATGTAAAATAATGTGAACTTAACGATAAAAATATAAAAAGTATGATTAGTTCAATACAAATGACTTTAAACGATATTTAGCGGAATTATTACCATTTTTTACCAAATTTTTTTTCTATTTTTTGTATTCACCCATATGTATTGTAAACACGTGTATTAGATGTAAAATAATGTGAACTTAACGTTAAAAATATAAAAAGTATGATTAGTTTAATAGAAATGACTTAAGACGATATTTAGCGGATTCATCACCTGTATTTCAAAATTTTTTTACGACCTTTTATATTCACCCAAATGTATTGTAAAGACGTGTTTTAGATGTAAAATTATGTGAACTTAACGATAAAAATATAAAAAGTATGATTAGTTCAATACAAATGACTTTAAACGATATTTAGCGGAATTATCACCATTTTTTACCCAATTTTTTCCCAAATTTTTTTTCTATTTTTTTTATTCACCCAAATGTATTGTAAATACGTGTTTTAGATGTAAAATAATGTGAACTTAACGATAAAAATATAAAAAGTATGATTAGTTCAATACAAATGACATTAAACGATATTTTGCGGAATTATCACCATTTTTTACCAAATTTTTTCCCAAATTGTTTTTCTTTTTTTTGTATTCACCCAAATGTATTGTAAATACGTGTTTTAGATGTAAAATAATGTGAACTTAACGTTAAAAATATAAAAAGTATGATTAGTTTAATAGAAATGACTTAAGACGATATTTAGCGGATTCATCACCTGTATTTCAAAATTTTTTTACGACCTTTTATATTCACCCAAATGTATTGTAAAGACGTGTTTTAGATGTAAAATAATGTGAACTTAACGATAAAAATATAAAAAGTATGATTAGTTCAATACAAATGACTTTAAACGATATTTAGCGGAATTATCACCATTTTTTAACAAATTTTTTCCCAAATTTTTTTTCTATTTTTTGTATTCACCCAAATGTATTGTAAATACGTGTTTTAGATGTAAAATAATGTGAACTTAACGATAAAAATATAAAAAGTATGATTAGTTCAATACAAATGACTTTAAACGATATTTAGCGGAATTATTACCATTTTTTACCAAATTTTTTTTCTATTTTTTGTATTCACCCATATGTATTGTAAACACGTGTATTAGATGTAAAATAATGTGAACTTAACGTTAAAAATATAAAAAGTATGATTAGTTTAATAGAAATGACTTAAGACGATATTTAGCGGATTCATCTCCTGTATTTCAAAATTTTTTTACGACCTTTTATATTCACCCAAATGTATTGTAAAGACGTGTTTTAGATGTAAAATTATGTGAACTTAACGATAAAAATATAAAAAGTATGATTAGTTCAATACAAATGACTTTAAACGATATTTAGCGGAATTATCACCATTTTTTACCCAATTTTTTCCCAAATTTTTTTTCTATTTTTTGTATTCACCCAAATGTATTGTAAATACGTGTTTTAGATGTAAAATAATGTGAACTTAACGATAAAAATATAAAAAGTATGATTAGTTCAATACAAATGACTTTAAACGATATTTAGCGGAATTATTACCATTTTTTACCAAATTTTTTTTCTATTTTTTGTATTTACCCAAATGTATTGTAAACACGTGTATTAGATGTAAAATAATGTGAACTTAACGTTAAAAATATAAAAAGTATGATTAGTTTAATAGAAATGACTTAAGACGATATTTAGCGGATTCATCGCCTGTATTTCAAAATTTTTTTACGACCTTTTATATTCACCCAAATGTATTGTAAATACGTGTTTTAGATGTAAAATAATGTGAACTTAACGATAAAAATATAAAAAGTATGATTAGTTCAATACAAATGACTTTAAACGATATTTAGCGGAATTATCACCATTTTTTACCCAATTTTTTCCCAAATTTTTTTTCTATTTTTTTTATTCACCCAAATGTATTGTAAATACGTGTTTTAGATGTAAAATAATGTGAACTTAACGATAAAAATATAAAAAGTATGATTAGTTCAATACAAATGACTTTAAACGATATTTTGCGGAATTATCACCATTTTTTACCCAATTTTTTCCCAAATTTTTTTTCTATTTTTTTTATTCACCCAAATGTATTGTAAATACGTGTTTTAGATGTAAAATAATGTGAACTTAACGATAAAAATATAAAAAGTATGATTAGTTCAATACAAATGACTTTAAACGATATTTTGCGGAATTATCACCATTTTTTACCAAATTTTTTCCCAAATTTTTTTTCTTTTTTTTGTATTCAACCAAAGGTATTGTAAATACGTGTTTTAGATGTAAAATAATGTGAACTTAACGTTAAAAATATAAAAAGTATGATTAGTTTAATAGAAATGACTTAAGACGATATTTAGCGGATTCATCACCTGTATTTCAAAATTTTTTTACGACCTTTTATATTCACCCAAATGTATTGTAAAGACGTGTTTTAGATGTAAAATAATGTGAACTTAACGATAAAAATATAAAAAGTATGATTAGTTCAATACAAATGACTTTAAACGATATTTAGCGGAATTATCACCATTTTTTAACAAATTTTTTCCCAAATTTTTTTTCTATTTTTTGTATTCACCCAAATGTATTGTAAATACGTGTTTTAGATGTAAAATAATGTGAACTTAACGATAAAAATATAAAAAGTATGATTAGTTCAATACAAATGACTTTAAACGATATTTAGCGGAATTTTCACCATTTTTTACCAAATTTTTTTTCTATTTTTTGTATTCACCCATATGTATTGTAAACACGTGTATTAGATGTAAAATAATGTGAACTTAACGTTAAAAATATAAAAAGTATGATTAGTTTAATAGAAATGACTTAAGACGATATTTAGCGGATTCATCTCCTGTATTTCAAAATTTTTTTACGACCTTTTATATTCACCCAAATGTATTGTAAAGACGTGTTTTAGATGTAAAATAATGTGAACTTAACGATAAAAATATAAAAAGTATGATTAGTTCAATACAAATGACTTTAAACGATATTTAGCGGAATTATCACCATTTTTTACCCAATTTTTTCCCAAATTTTTTTTCTATTTTTTTTATTCACCCAAATGTATTGTAAATACGTGTTTTAGATGTAAAATAATGTGAACTTAACGATAAAAATATAAAAAGTATGATTAGTTCAATACAAATGACTTTAAACGATATTTTGCGGAATTATCACCATTTTTTACCAAATTTTTTCCCAAATTTTTTTTCTTTTTTTTGTATTCACCCAAATGTATTGTAAATACGTGTTTTAGATGTAAAATAATGTGAACTTAACGTTAAAAATATAAAAAGTATGATTAGTTTAATAGAAATGACTTAAGACGATATTTAGCGGATTCATCACCTGTATTTCAAAATTTTTTTACGACCTTTTATATTCACCCAAATGTATTGTAAAGACGTGTTTTAGATGTAAAATAATGTGAACTTAACGATAAAAATATAAAAAGTATGATTAGTTCAATACAAATGACTTTAAACGATATTTAGCGGAATTATCACCATTTTTTAACAAATTTTTTCCCAAATTTTTTTTCTAATTTTTTTATTCACCCAAATGTATTGTAAATACGTGTTTTAGATGTAAAATAATGTGAACTTAACGATAAAAATATAAAAAGTATGATTAGTTCAATACAAATGACTTTAAACGATATTTTGCGGAATTATCACCATTTTTTAGCAAATTTTTTCCCAAATTTTTTTTCTTTTTTTTGTATTCACCCAAATGTATTGTAAATACGTGTTTTAGATGTAAAATAATGTGAACTTAACGTTAAAAATATAAAAAGTATGATTAGTTTAATAGAAATGACTTAAGACGATATTTAGCGGATTCATCACCTGTATTTCAAAATTTTTTTACGACCTTTTATATTCACCCAAATGTATTGTAAAGACGTGTTTTAGATGTAAAATAATGTGAACTTAACGATAAAAATATAAAAAGTATGATTAGTTCAATACAAATGACTTTAAACGATATTTAGCGGAATTATCACCATTTTTTAACAAATTTTTTCCCAAATTTTTTTTCTATTTTTTGTATTCACCCAAATGTATTGTAAATACGTGTTTTAGATGTAAAATAATGTTAACTTAACGATAAAAATATAAAAAGTATGATTAGTTCAATACAAATGACTTTAAACGATATTTAGCGGAATTATCACCATTTTTTACCAAATTTTTTTTCTATTTTTTGTATTCACCCAAATGTATTGTAAACACGTGTTTTAGATGTAAAATAATGTGAACTTAACGTTAAAAATATAAAAAGTATGATTAGTTTAATAGAAATGACTTAAGACGATATTTAGCGGATTCATCACCTGTATTTCAAAATTTTTTTACGACCTTTTATATTCACCCAAATGTATTGTAAAGACGTGTTTTAGATGTAAAATAATGTGAACTTAACGATAAAAATATAAAAAGTATGATTAGTTCAATACAAATGACTTTAAACGATATTTAGCGGAATTATCACCATTTTTTACCCAATTTTTTCCCAAATTTTTTTTCTATTTTTTTTATTCACCCAAATGTATTGTAAATACGTGTTTTAGATGTAAAATAATGTGAACTTAACGATAAAAATATAAAAAGTATGATTAGTTCAATACAAATGACTTTAAACGATATTTAGCGGAATTATTACCATTTTTTACCAAATTTTTTTTCTATTTTTTTTATTCACCCAAATGTATTGTAAATACGTGTTTTAGATGTAAAATAATGTGAACTTAACGATAAAAATATAAAAAGTATGATTAGTTCAATACAAATGACTTTAAACGATATTTTGCGGAATTATCACCATTTTTTACCAAATTTTTTCCCAAATTTTTTTTCTTTTTTTTGTATTCACCCAAATGTATTGTAAATACGTGTTTTAGATGTAAAATAATGTGAACTTAACGTTAAAAATATAAAAAGTATGATTAGTTTAATAGAAATGACTTAAGACGATATTTAGCGGATTCATCACCTGTATTTCAAAATTTTTTTACGACCTTTTATATTCACCCAAATGTATTGTAAAGACTTGTTTTAGATGTAAAATAATGTTAACTTAACGATAAAAATATAAAAAGTATGATTAGTTCAATACAAATGACTTTAAACGATATTTAGCGGAATTATCACAATTTTTTAACAAATTTTTTCCCAAATTTTTTTTCTATTTTTTGTATTCACCCAAATGTATTGTAAATACGTGTTTTAGATGTAAAATAATGTGAACTTAACGATAAAAATATAAAAAGTATGATTAGTTCAATACAAATGACTTTAAACGATATTTAGCGGAATTATTACCATTTTTTACCAAATTTTTTTTCTATTTTTTGTATTCACCCATATGTATTGTAAACACGTGTATTAGATGTAAAATAATGTGAACTTAACGTTAAAAATATAAAAAGTATGATTAGTTTAATAGAAATGACTTAAGACGATATTTAGCGGATTCATCTCCTGTATTTCAAAATTTTTTTACGACCTTTTATATTCACCCAAATGTATTGTAAAGACGTGTTTTAGATGTAAAATTATGTGAACTTAACGATAAAAATATAAAAAGTATGATTAGTTCAATACAAATTTCTTTAAACGATATTTAGCGGAATTATCACCATTTTTTACCCAATTTTTTCCCAAATTTTTTTTCTATTTTTTTTATTCACCCAAATGTATTGTAAATACGTGTTTTAGATGTAAAATAATGTGAACTTAACGATAAAAATATAAAAAGTATGATTAGTTCAATACAAATGACTTTAAACGATATTTTGCGGAATTATCACCATTTTTTACCAAATTTTTTCCCAAATTTTTTTTCTTTTTTTTGTATTCACCCAAATGTATTGTAAATACGTGTTTTAGATGTAAAATAATGTGAACTTAACGTTAAAAATATAAAAAGTATGATTAGTTTAATAGAAATGACTTAAGACGATATTTAGCGGAATCATCACCTGTTTTTCAAAATTTTTTTACGACCTTTTATATTCACCCAAATGTATTGAATATACGTGATTTAGATGTAGAATAATGTGAACTTAACGATAAAAATATAAAAAGTATGATTAGTTTAATAGAAATGACTTTAAACGATATTTAGCGGAATCATCACCTGTTTTTCAAAATTTTTTTACGACCTTTTATATTCACCGAAATGTATTGAATATACGTGATTTAGATGTAGAATAATGTGAACTTAACGATAAAAATATAAAAAGTATGATTAGTTTAATAGAAATGACTTTAGACGATATTTAGCGGAATTATCACCATTTTTTAACAAATTTTTTCCCAAATTTTTTTTCTATTTTTTTTATTCACCCAAATGTATTGTAAATACGTGTTTTAGATGTAAAATAATGTGAACTTAACGATAAAAATATAAAAAGTATGATTAGTTCAATACAAATGACTTTAAACGATATTTTGCGGAATTATCACCATTTTTTAGCAAATTTTTTCCCAAATTTTTTTTCTTTTTTTTGTATTCACCCAAATGTATTGTAAATACGTGTTTTAGATGTAAAATAATGTGAACTTAACGTTAAAAATATAAAAAGTATGATTAGTTTAATAGAAATGACTTAAGACGATATTTAGCGGATTCATCACCTGTATTTCAAAATTTTTTTACGACCTTTTATATTCACCCAAATGTATTGTAAAGACGTGTTTTAGATGTAAAATAATGTGAACTTAACGATAAAAATATAAAAAGTATGATTAGTTCAATACAAATGACTTTAAACGATATTTAGCGGAATTATCACCATTTTTTAACAAATTTTTTCCCAAATTTTTTTTCTATTTTTTGTATTCACCCAAATGTATTGTAAATACGTGTTTTAGATGTAAAATAATGTGAACTTAACGATAAAAATATAAAAAGTATGATTAGTTCAATACAAATGACTTTAAACGATATTTAGCGGAATTATCACCATTTTTTACCAAATTTTTTTTCTATTTTTTGTATTCACCCAAATGTATTGTAAACACGTGTTTTAGATGTAAAATAATGTGAACTTAACGTTAAAAATATAAAAAGTATGATTAGTTTAATAGAAATGACTTAAGACGATATTTAGCGGATTCATCACCTGTATTTCAAAATTTTTTTACGACCTTTTATATTCACCCAAATGTATTGTAAAGACGTGTTTTAGATGTAAAATAATGTGAACTTAACGATAAAAATATAAAAAGTATGATTAGTTCAATACAAATGACTTTAAACGATATTTAGCGGAATTATCACCATTTTTTACCCAATTTTTTCCCAAATTTTTTTTCTATTTTTTTTATTCACCCAAATGTATTGTAAATACGTGTTTTAGATGTAAAATAATGTGAACTTAACGATAAAAATATAAAAAGTATGATTAGTTCAATACAAATGACTTTAAACGATATTTAGCGGAATTATTACCATTTTTTACCAAATTTTTTTTCTATTTTTTTTATTCACCCAAATGTATTGTAAATACGTGTTTTAGATGTAAAATAATGTGAACTTAACGATAAAAATATAAAAAGTATGATTAGTTCAATACAAATGACTTTAAACGATATTTTGCGGAATTATCACCATTTTTTACCAAATTTTTTCCCAAATTTTTTTTCTTTTTTTTGTATTCACCCAAATGTATTGTAAATACGTGTTTTAGATGTAAAATAATGTGAACTTAACGTTAAAAATATAAAAAGTATGATTAGTTTAATAGAAATGACTTAAGACGATATTTAGCGGATTCATCACCTGTATTTCAAAATTTTTTTACGACCTTTTATATTCACCCAAATGTATTGTAAAGACTTGTTTTAGATGTAAAATAATGTGAACTTAACGATAAAAATATAAAAAGTATGATTAGTTCAATACAAATGACTTTAAACGATATTTTGCGGAATTATCACCATTTTTTACCAAATTTTTTCCCAAATTTTTTTTCTTTTTTTTGTATTCACCCAAATGTATTGTAAATACGTGTTTTAGATGTAAAATAATGTGAACTTAACGTTAAAAATATAAAAAGTATGATTAGTTTAATAGAAATGACTTAAGACGATATTTAGCGGATTCATCACCTGTATTTCAAAATTTTTTTACGACCTTTTATATTCACCCAAATGTATTGTAAAGACGTGTTTTAGATGTAAAATAATGTGAACTTAACGATAAAAATATGAAAAGTATGATTAGTTCAATACAAATGACTTTAAACGATATTTAGCGGAATTATCACCATTTTTTACCCAATTTTTTCCCAAATTTTTTTTCTATTTTTTTTATTCACCCAAATGTATTGTAAATACGTGTTTTAGATGTAAAATAATGTGAACTTAACGATAAAAATATAAAAAGTATGATTAGTTCAATACAAATGACTTTAAACGATATTTAGCGGAATTATTACCATTTTTTACCAAATTTTTTTTCTATTTTTTTTATTCACCCAAATGTATTGTAAATACGTGTTTTAGATGTAAAATAATGTGAACTTAACGATAAAAATATAAAAAGTATGATTAGTTCAATACAAATGACTTTAAACGATATTTTGCGGAATTATCACCATTTTTTACCAAATTTTTTCCCAAATTTTTTTTCTTTTTTTTGTATTCACCCAAATGTATTGTAAATACGTGTTTTAGATGTAAAATAATGTGAACTTAACGTTAAAAATATAAAAAGTATGATTAGTTTAATAGAAATGACTTTAGACGATATTTAGCAGAATTATCACCATTTTTTACCAAATTTTTTTTCTATTTTTTTTATTCACCCAAATGTATTGTAAATACGTGTTTTAGATGTAAAATAATGTGAACTTAACGATAAAAATATATAAAGTATGATTAGTTCAATACAAATGACTTTAAACGATATTTTGCGGAATTATCACCATTTTTTACCAAATTTTTTCCCAAATTTTTTTTCTTTTTTTTGTATTCACCCAAATGTATTGTAAATACGTGTTTTAGATGTAAAATAATGTGAACTTAACGTTAAAAATATAAAAAGTATGATTAGTTTAATAGAAATGACTTAAGACGATATTTAGCGGATTCATCACCTGTATTTCAAAATTTTTTTACGACCTTTTATATTCACCCAAATGTATTGTAAAGACGTGTTTTAGATGTAAAATAATGTGAACTTAACGATAAAAATATAAAAAGTATGATTAGTTCAATACAAATGACTTTAAACGATATTTAGCGGAATTATCACCATTTTTTAACAAATTTTTTCCCAAATTTTTTTTCTATTTTTTGTATTCACCCAAATGTATTGTAAATACGTGTTTTAGATGTAAAATAATGTGAACTTAACGATAAAAATATAAAAAGTATGATTAGTTCAATACAAATGACTTTAAACGATATTTAGCGGAATTATTACCATTTTTTACCAAATTTTTTTTCTATTTTTTGTATTCACCCATATGTATTGTAAACACGTGTATTAGATGTAAAATAATGTGAACTTAACGTTAAAAATATAAAAAGTATGATTAGTTTAATAGAAATGACTTAAGACGATATTTAGCGGATTCATCTCCTGTATTTCAAAATTTTTTTACGACCTTTTATATTCACCCAAATGTATTGTAAAGACGTGTTTTAGATGTAAAATTATGTGAACTTAACGATAAAAATATAAAAAGTATGATTAGTTCAATACAAATGACTTTAAACGATATTTAGCGGAATTATAACCATTTTTTACCCAATTTTTTCCCAAATTTTTTTTCTATTTTTTTTATTCACCCAAATGTATTGTAAATACGTGTTTTAGATGTAAAATAATGTGAACTTAACGATAAAAATATAAAAAGTATGATTAGTTCAATACAAATGACTTTAAACGATATTTAGCGGAATTATTACCATTTTTTACCAAATTTTTTTTCTATTTTTTGTATTCACCCAAATGTATTGTAAACACGTGTATTAGATGTAAAATAATGTGAACTTAACGTTAAAAATATAAAAAGTATGATTAGTTTAATAGAAATGACTTAAGACGATATTTAGCGGATTCATCACCTGTATTTCAAAATTTTTTTACGACCTTTTATATTCACCCAAATGTATTGTAAAGACGTGTTTTAGATGTAAAATTATGTGAACTTAACGATAAAAATATAAAAAGTATGATTAGTTCAATACAAATGACTTTAAACGATATTTAGCGGAATTATCACCATTTTTTACCAAATTTTTTTTCTATTTTTTGTATTCACCCGAATGTATTGTAAATACGTGTTTTAGATGTAAAATAATGTGAACTTAACGTTAAAAATATAAAAAGTATGATAAGTTTAATAGAAATGACTTAAGACGATATTTAGCGGATTCATCACCTGTATTTCAAAATTTTTTTATGACCTTTTATATTCACCCAAATGTATTGTAAATACGTGTTTTAGATGTAAAATAATGTGAACTTAACGATAAAAATATAAAAAGTATGATTAGTTCAATACAAATGACTTTAAACGATATTTTGCGGAATTATCACCATTTTTTACCAAATTTTTTCCCAAATTTTTTTTCTTTTTTTTGTATTCACCCAAATGTATTGTAAATACGTGTTTTAGATGTAAAATAATGTGAACTTAACGTTAAAAATATAAAAAGTATGATTAGTTTAATAGAAATGACTTTAGACGATATTTAGCGGAATTATCACCATTTTTTACCAAATTTTTTTTCTATTTTTTTTATTCACCCAAATGTATTGTAAATACGTGTTTTAGATGTAAAATAATGTGAACTTAACGATAAAAATATATAAAGTATGATTAGTTCAATACAAATGACTTTAAACGATATTTTGCGGAATTATCACCATTTTTTACCAAATTTTTTCCCAAATTTTTTTTCTTTTTTTTGTATTCACCCAAATGTATTGTAAATACGTGTTTTAGATGTAAAATAATGTGAACTTAACGTTAAAAATATAAAAAGTATGATTAGTTTAATAGAAATGACTTAAGACGATATTTAGCGGATTCATCACCTGTATTTCAAAATTTTTTTACGACCTTTTATATTCACCCAAATGTATTGTAAAGACGTGTTTTAGATGTAAAATAATGTGAACTTAACGATAAAAATATAAAAAGTATGATTAGTTCAATACAAATGACTTTAAACGATATTTAGCGGAATAATCACCATTTTTTAACAAATTTTTTCCCAAATTTTTTTTCTATTTTTTGTATTCACCCAAATGTATTGTAAATACGTGTTTTAGATGTAAAATAATGTGAACTTAACGATAAAAATATAAAAAGTATGATTAGTTCAATACAAATGACTTTAAACGATATTTAGCGGAATTATTACCATTTTTTACCAAATTTTTTTTCTATTTTTTGTATTCACCCATATGTATTGTAAACACGTGTATTAGATGTAAAATAATGTGAACTTAACGTTAAAAATATAAAAAGTATGATTAGTTTAATAGAAATGACTTAAGACGATATTTAGCGGATTCATCACCTTTATTTCAAAATTTTTTTACGACCTTTTATATTCACCCAAATGTATTGTAAACACGTGTTTTAGATGTAAAATAATGTGAACTTAACGTTAAAAATATAAAAAGTATGATTAGTTTAATAGAAATGACTTAAGACGATATTTAGCGGATTCATCACCTGTATTTCAAAATTTTTTTACGACCTTTTATATTCACCCAAATGTATTGTAAAGACGTGTTTTAGATGTAAAATAATGTGAACTTAACGATAAAAATTTAAAAAGTATGATTAGTTCAATACAAATGACTTTAAACGATATTTAGCGGAATTATCACCATTTTTTACCCTATTTTTTCCCAAATTTTTTTTCTATTTTTTTTATTCACCCAAATGTATTGTAAATACGTGTTTTAGATGTAAAATAATGTGAACTTAACGATAAAAATATAAAAAGTATGATTAGTTCAATACAAATGACTTTAAACGATATTTAGCGGAATTATCACCATTTTTTACCAAATTTTTTTTCTATTTTTTGTATTCACCCAAATGTATTGTAAACACGTGTTTTAGATGTAAAATAATGTGAACTTAACGTTAAAAATATAAAAAGTATGATTAGTTTAATAGAAATGAATTAAGACGATATTTAGCGGATTCATCACCTGTATTTCAAAATTTTTTTACGACCTTTTATATTCACCCAAATGTATTGTAAAGACGTGTTTTAGATGTAAAATAATGTGAACTTAACGATAAAAATATAAAAAGTATGATTAGTTCAATACAAATGACTTTAAACGATATTTAGCGGAATTATCACCATTTTTTACCAAATTTTTTTTCTATTTTTTGTATTCACCCAAATGTATTGTAAACACGTGTTTTAGATGTAAAATAATGTGAACTTAACGTTAAAAATATAAAAAGTATGATTAGTTTAATAGAAATGACTTAAGACGATATTTAGCGGATTCATCACCTGTATTTCAAAATTTTTTTACGACCTTTTATATTCACCCAAATGTATTGTAAAGACGTGTTTTAGATGTAAAATAATGTGAACTTAACGATAAAAATATAAAAAGTATGATTAGTTCAATACAAATGACTTTAAACGATATTTAGCGGAATTATCACCATTTTTTACCCAATTTTTTCCCAAATTTTTTTTCTATTTTTTTTATTCACCCAAATGTATTGTAAATACGTGTTTTAGATGTAAAATAATGTGAACTTAACGATAAAAATATAAAAATTATGATTAGTTCAATACAAATGACTTTAAACGATATTTAGCGGAATTATCACCATTTTTTACCAAATTTTTTTTCTATTTTTTGTATTCACCCAAATGTATTGTAAACACGTGTATTAGATGTAAAATAATGTGAACTTAACGTTAAAAATATAAAAAGTATGATTAGTTTAATAGAAATGACTTAAGACGATATTTAGCGGATTCATCACCTTTATTTCAAAATTTTTTTACGACCTTTTATATTCACCCAAATGTATTGTAAAGACGTGTTTTAGATGTAAATTTATGTGAACTTAACGATAAAAATATAAAAAGTATGATTAGTTCAATACAAATGACTTTAAACGATATTTAGCGGAATTATCACCATTTTTTACCCAATTTTTTCCCAAATTTTTTTTCTATTTTTTTTATTCACCCAAATGTATTGTAAATACGTGTTTTAGATGTAAAATAATGTGAACTTAACGATAAAAATATAAAAAGTATGATTAGTTCAATACAAATGACTTTAAACGATATTTAGCGGAATTATTACCATTTTTTACCAAATTTTTTTTCTATTTTTTTTATTCACCCAAATGTATTGTAAATACGTGTTTTAGATGTAAAATAATGTGAACTTAACGATAAAAATATAAAAAGTATGATTAGTTCAATACAAATGACTTTAAACGATATTTTGCGGAATTATCACCATTTTTTACCAAATTTTTTCCCAAATTTTTTTTCTTTTTTTTGTATTCACCCAAATGTATTGTAAATACGTGTTTTAGATGTAAAATAATGTGAACTTAACGTTAAAAATATAAAAAGTATGATTAGTTTAATAGAAATGACTTTAGACGATATTTAGCGGAATTATCACCATTTTTTACCAAATTTTTTTTCTATTTTTTTTATTCACCCAAATGTATTGTAAATACGTGTTTTAGATGTAAAATAATGTGAACTTAACGATAAAAATATATAAAGTATGATTAGTTCAATACAAATGACTTTAAACGATATTTTGCGGAATTATCACCATTTTTTCCCAAATTTTTTTTTCTTTTTTTTGTATTCACCCAAACGTATTGTAAATACGTGTTTTAGATGTAAAATAATGTGATCTTAACGTTAAAAATATAAAAAGTATGATTAGTTTAATAGAAATGACTTAAGACGATATTTAGCGGATTCATCACCTGTATTTCAAAATTTTTTTACGACCTTTTATATTCACCCAAATGTATTGTAAAGACGTGTTTTAGATGTAAAATAATGTGAACTTAACGATAAAAATATAAAAAGTATGATTAGTTCAATACAAATGACTTTAAACGATATTTAGCGGAATTATCACCATTTTTTAACAAATTTTTTCCCAAATTTTTTTTCTATTTTTTTTATTCACCCAAATGTATTGTAAATACGTGTTTTAGATGTAAAATAATGTGAACTTAACGATAAAAATATAAAAAGTATGATTAGTTCAATACAAATGACTTTAAACGATATTTAGCGGAATTATTACCATTTTTTACCAAATTTTTTTTCTATTTTTTGTATTCACCCAAATGTATTGTAAACACGTGTTTTAGATGTAAAATAATGTGAACTTAACGTTAAAAATATAAAAAGTATGATTAGTTTAATAGAAATGACTTAAGACGATATTTAGCGGATTCATCACCTGTATTTCAAAATTTTTTTACGACCTTTTATATTCACCCAAATGTATTGTAAAGACGTGTTTTAGATGTAAAATAATGTGAACTTAACGATAAAAATTTAAAAAGTATGATTAGTTCAATACAAATGACTTTAAACGATATTTAGCGGAATTATCACCATTTTTTACCCTATTTTTTCACAAATTTTTTTTCTATTTTTTTTATTCACCCAAATGTATTGTAAATACGTGTTTTAGATGTAAAATAATGTGAACTTAACGATAAAAATATAAAAAGTATGATTAGTTCAATACAAATGACTTTAAACGATATTTAGCGGAATTATCACCATTTTTTACCAAATTTTTTTTCTATTTTTTGTATTCACCCAAATGTATTGTAAACACGTGTTTTAGATGTAAAATAATGTGAACTTAACGTTAAAAATATAAAAAGTATGATTAGTTTAATAGAAATGAATTAAGACGATATTTAGCGGATTCATCACCTGTATTTCAAAATTTTTTTACGACCTTTTATATTCACCCAAATGTATTGTAAAGACGTGTTTTAGATGTAAAATAATGTGAACTTAACGATAAAAATATAAAAAGTATGATTAGTTCAATACAAATGACTTTAAACGATATTTAGCGGAATTATCACCATTTTTTACCAAATTTTTTTTCTATTTTTTGTATTCACCCAAATGTATTGTAAACACGTGTTTTAGATGTAAAATAATGTGAACTTAACGTTAAAAATATAAAAAGTATGATTAGTTTAATAGAAATGACTTAAGACGATATTTAGCGGATTCATCACCTGTATTTCAAAATTTTTTTACGACCTTTTATATTCACCCAAATGTATTGTAAAGACGTGTTTTAGATGTAAAATAATGTGAACTTAACGATAAAAATATAAAAAGTATGATTAGTTCAATACAAATGACTTTAAACGATATTTAGCGGAATTATCACCATTTTTTACCCAATTTTTTCCCAAATTTTTTTTCTATTTTTTTTATTCACCCAAATGTATTGTAAATACGTGTTTTAGATGTAAAATAATGTGAACTTAACGATAAAAATATAAAAATTATGATTAGTTCAATACAAATGACTTTAAACGATATTTAGCGGAATTATCACCATTTTTTACCAAATTTTTTTTCTATTTTTTGTATTCACCCAAATGTATTGTAAACACGTGTTTTAGATGTAAAATAATGTGAACTTAACGTTAAAAATATAAAAAGTATGATTAGTTTAATAGAAATGACTTAAGACGATATTTAGCGGATTCATCACCTGTATTTCAAAATTTTTTTACAACCTTTTATATTCACCCAAATGTATTGTAAAGACGTGTTTTAGATGTAAAATAATGTGAACTTAACGATAAAAATTTAAAAAGTATGATTAGTTCAATACAAATGACTTTAAACGATATTTAGCGGAATTATCACCATTTTTTACCCTATTTTTTCCCAAATTTTTTTTCTATTTTTTTTATTCACCCAAATGTATTGTAAATACGTGTTTTAGATGTAAAATAATGTGAACTTAACGATAAAAATATAAAAAGTATGATTAGTTCAATACAAATGACTTTAAACGATATTTAGCGGAATTATCACCATTTTTTACCAAATTTTTTTTCTATTTTTTGTATTCACCCAAATGTATTGTAAACACGTGTTTTAGATGTAAAATAATGTGAACTTAACGTTAAAAATATAAAAAGTATGATTAGTTTAATAGAAATGACTTAAGACGATATTTAGCGGATTCATCACCTGTATTTCAAAATTTTTTTACGACCTTTTATATTCACCCAAATGTATTGTAAAGACGTGTTTTAGATGTAAAATAATGTGAACTTAACGATAAAAATATAAAAAGTATGATTAGTTCAATACAAATGACTTTAAACGATATTTAGCGGAATTATCACCATTTTTTACCAAATTTTTTTTCTATTTTTTGTATTCACCCAAATGTATTGTAAACACGTGTTTTAGATGTAAAATAATGTGAACTTAACGTTAAAAATATAAAAAGTATGATTAGTTTAATAGAAATGACTTAAGACGATATTTAGCGGATTCATCACCTGTATTTCAAAATTTTTTTACGACCTTTTATATTCAACCAAATGTATTGTAAAGACGTGTTTTAGATGTAAAATAATGTGAACGTAACGATAAAAATTTAAAAAGTATGATTAGTTCAATACAAATGACTTTAAACGATATTTAGCGGAATTATCACCATTTTTTACCCAATTTTTTCCCAAATTTTTTTTCTATTTTTTTTATTCACCCAAATGTATTGTAAATACGTGTTTTAGATGTAAAATAATGTGAACTTAACGATAAAAATTTAAAAAGTATGATTAGTTCAATACAAATGACTTTAAACGATATTTAGCGGAATTATCACCATTTTTTACCCTATTTTTTCCCAAATTTTTTTTCTATTTTTTTTATTCACCCAAATGTATTGTAAATACGTGTTTTAGATGTAAAATAATGTGAACTTAACGATAAAAATATAAAAAGTATGATTAGTTCAATACAAATGACTTTAAACGATATTTTGCGGAATTATCACCATTTTTTACCAAATTTTTTCCCAAATTTTTTTTCTTTTTTTTGTATTCACCCAAATGTATTGTAAATACGTGTTTTAGATGTAAAATAATGTGAACTTAACGTTAAAAATATAAAAAGTATGATTAGTTTAATAGAAATGACTTAAGACGATATTTAGCGGATTCATCACCTGTATTTCAAAATTTTTTTACGACCTTTTATATTCACCCAAATGTATTGTAAAGACGTGTTTTAGATGTAAAATAATGTGAACGTAACGATAAAAATTTAAAAAGTATGATTAGTTCAATACAAATGACTTTAAACGATATTTAGCGGAATTATCACCATTTTTTACCCAATTTTTTCCAAAATTTTTTTTCTATTTTTTTATTCACCCAAATGTATTGTAAATACGTGTTTTAGATGTAAAATAATGTGAACTTAACGATAAAAATATAAAAAGTATGATTAGTTCAATACAAATGACTTTAAACGATATTTTGCGGAATTATCACCATTTTTTACCAAATTTTTTCCCAAATTTTTTTTCTTTTTTTTGTATTCACCCAAATGTATTGTAAACACGTGTTTTAGATGTAAAATAATGTGAACTTAACGATAAAAATATAAAAAGTATGATTAGTTCAATACAAATGACTTTAAACGATATTTAGCGGAATTATCACCATTTTTTACCAAATTTTTTCCCAAATTTTTTTTCTATTTTTTGTATTCACCCAAATGTATTGTAGATACGTGTTTTAGATGTAAAATAATGTGAACTTAACGATAAAAATATAAAAAGTATGATTAGTTCAATACAAATGACTTTAAACGATATTTAGCGGAATTATTACCATTTTTTACCAAATTTTTTTTCTATTTTTTGTATTCACCCAAATGTATTGTAAACACGTGTATTAGATGTAAAATAATGTGAACTTAACGTTAAAAATATAAAAAGTATGATTAGTTTAATAGAAATGACTTAAGACGATATTTAGCGGATTCATCACCTGTATTTAAAAATTTTTTTACGACCTTTTATATTCACCCAAATGTATTGTAAAGACGTGTTTTAGATGTAAAATTATGTGAACTTAACGATAAAAATATAAAAAGTATGATTAGTTCAATACAAATGACTTTAAACGATATTTAGCGGAATTATCACCATTTTTTACCAAATTTTTTCCCAAATTTTTTTTCTATTTTTTGTATTCACCCAAATGTATTGTTAATACGTGTTTTAGATGTAAAATAATGTGAACTTAACGATAAAAATATAAAAAGTATGATTAGTTCAATACAAATGACTTTAAACGATATTTAGCGGAATTATCACCATTTTTTACCAAATTTTTTTTCTATTTTTTGTATTCACCCAAATGTATTGTAAACACGTGTTTTAGATGTAAAATAATGTGAACTTAACGATAAAAATATAAAAAGTATGATTAGTTTAATAGAAATGACTTAAGACGATATTTAGCGGATTCATCACCTGTATTTCAAAATTTTTTTACGACCTTTTATATTCACCCAAATGTATTGTAAAGACTTGTTTTAGATGTAAAATAATGTGAACTTAACGATAAAAATTTAAAAAGTATGATTAGTTCAATACAAAGGACTTTAAACGATATTTAGCGGAATTATCACCATTTTTTACCCAATTTTTTCCCAAATTTTTTTTCTATTTTTTTTATTCACCCAAATGTATTGTAAATACGTGTTTTAGATGTAAAATAATGTGAACTTAACGATAAAAATATAAAAAGTATGATTAGTTTAATAGAAATGACTTAAGACGATATTTAGCGGATTCATCACCTGTATTTCAAAATTTTTTTACGACCTTTTATATTCACCCAAATGTATTGTAAATACGTGTTTTAGATGTAAAATAATGTGAACTTAACGTTAAAAATATAAAAAGTATGATTAGTTTAATAGAAATCACTTTAGACGATATTTAGCGGATTCATCACCTGTATTTCAAAATTTTTTTACGACCTTTTATATTCACCCAAATGTAGTGTAAATACGTGTTTTAGATGTAAAATAATGAGAACTTAACGATAAAAATATAAAAAGTATGATTAGTTCAATACAAATGACTTTAATCGATATTTAGCGGAATTATCACCATTTTTTACCCAATTTTTTCCCAAATTTTTTTTCTATTTTTTGTATTCACCCAAATGTATGGTAAATACGTGTTTTAGATGTGAAATTATGTGAACTTAATGATAAAAATATAAAAAGTATGATTAGTTCAATACAAATGACTTTAAACGATATTTAGCGGAATTATCACCATTTTTTACCCAATTTTTTCCCAAATTTTTTTTCTATTTTTTGTATTCACCCAAATGTATTGTAAATACGTGTTTTAGATGTAAAATAATGTGAACCTAATGATAAAAATATAAAAAGTATGATTAGTTCAATACAAATGACTTTAAACGATATTTAGCGGAATTATCACCATTTTTTACCCAATTTTTTCCCAAATTTTTTTTCTATTTTTTTATTCACCCAAATGTATTGTAAATACGTGTTTTAGATGTAAAATAATGTGAACTTAACGTTAAAAATATAAAAAGTATGATTAGTTTAATAGAAATGACTTAAGACGATATTAAGCGGATTCATCACCTGTATTTCAAAATTTTTTTACGACCTTTTATATTCACCCAAATGTATTGTAAAGACGTGTTTTAGATGTAAAATTATGTGAACTTAACGATAAAAATATAAAAAGTATGATTAGTTCAATACAAATGACTTTAAACGATATTTAGCGGAATTATCACCATTTTTAACCAAATTTTTTTTCTATTTTTTGTATTCACCCAAATGTTTTGTAAACACGTGTTTTAGATGTAAAATAATGTGAACTTAACGTTAAAAATATAAAAAGTATGATTAGTTTAATAGAAATGACTTAAGACGATATTTAGCGGATTCATCACCTGTATTTCAAAATTTTTTTACGACCTTTTATATTCACCCAATTGTATTGTAAATACGTGTTTTAGATGTAAAATAATGTGAACTTAACGTTAAAAATATAAAAAGTATGATTAGTTCAATACAAATGACTTTAGACGATATTTAGCGGAATTATCACCATTTTTTACCAAATTTTTTTTCTATTTTTTGTATTCACCCAAATGTTTTGTAAACACGTGTTTTAGATGTAAAATAATGTGAACTTAACGTTAAAAATATAAAAAGTATGATTAGTTTAATAGAAATGACTTTAGACGATATTTAGCGGATTCATCACCTGTATTTCAAAATTTTTTTACGACCTTTTATATTCACCCAAATGTAGTGTAAATACGTGTTTTAGATGTAAAATAATGAGAACTTAACGATAAAAATATAAAAAGTATGATTAGTTCAATACAAATGACTTTAATCGATATTTAGCGAAATTATCACCATTTTTTACCAAATTTTTTCCCAAATTTTTTTTCTATTTTTTGTATTCACCCACATGTATTGTAAATACCTTTTTTAGATATAAAATAATGTGAACTTAACGTTAAAAATATAAAAAGTATGATTAGTTTAATAGAAATGACTTGAGCCGATATTTAGCGGATTCATCACCGGTATTTCAAAATTTTTTTACAACCTTTTATATTCACCTAAATGTATTGTAAAGACGTGTTTTAGATGTAAAATTATGTAAACTTAACGATAAAAATATAAAAAGTATGATTAGTTCAATACAAATGACTTTAAACGATATTTAGCGGAATTATCACCATTTTTTACCTAATTTTTTCCCAAATTTTTTTTCTATTTTTTGTATTCACCCAAATGTATTGTAAATACGTGTTTTAGATGTAAAATTATGTGAACTTAACGTTAAAAATATAAAAAGTATGATTAGTTCAATACGAATGACTTTAGACGATATTTAGCGGAATTATCACCATTTTTTACCCAATTTTTTTTCTATTTTTTGTATTCACCCAAATGTTTTGTAAACACGTGTTTTAGATGTAAAATAATGTGAACTTAACGTTAAAAATATAAAAAGTATGATTAGTTTAATGGAAATGACTTAAGACGATATTTAACGAAATTATCACCATTTTTTACCCAATTTTTTCCCAAATTTTTTTTCTATTTTTAGTATTCACCCAAATGTATTGTAAATACGTGTTTTAGATGTAAAATAATGTGAACCTAATGATAAAAATATAAAAAGTATGATTAGTTCAATACAAATGACTTTAAACGATATTTAGCGGAATTATCACCATTTTTTACCTAATTTTTTCCCAAATTTTTTTTCTATTTTTTGTATTCACCCAAATGTATTGTAAATACGTGTTTTAGATGTAAAATAATGTGAACTTAACGTTAAAAATATAAAAAGTATGATTAGTTCAATACAAATGACTTTAGACGATATTTAGCGGAATTATCACCATTTTTTACCCAATTTTTTTTCTATTTTTTGTATTCACCCAAATGTTTTGTAAACACGTGTTTTAGATGTAAAATAATGTGAACTTAACGTTAAAAATATAAAAAGTATGATTAGTTTAATGGAAATGACTTAAGACGATATTTAACGAAATTATCACCATTTTTTACCCAATTTTTTCCCAAATTTTTTTTCTATTTTTAGTATTCACCCAAATGTATTGTAAATACGTGTTTTAGATGTAAAATAATGTGAACCTAATGATAAAAATATAAAAAGTATGATTAGTTCAATACAAATGACTTTAAACGATATTTAGCGGAATTATCACCATTTTTTACCAAATTTTTTCCCAAATTTTTTTTCTATTTTTTTATTCACCCAAATGTATTGTAAATAAGTGTTTTAGATGTAAAATAATGTGAACTTAACGTTAAAAATATAAAAAGTATGATTAGTTTAATAGAAATGACTAAGACGATATTTAGCGGATTCATCACCTGTATTTCAAAATTTTTTTACGACCTTTTATATTCACTCAAATGTATTGTAAATACGTGTTTTAGATGTAAAATAATGTGAACTTAACGATAAAAATATAAAAAGTATGATTAGTTCAATACAAATGACTTTAAACGATATTTAGCGGAATTATCACCATTTTTTACCAAATTTTTTTTCTATTTTTTGTATTCACCCAAATGTTTTGTAAACACGTGTTTTAGATGTTAAATAATGTGAACTTAACGTTAAAAATATAAAAAGTATGATTAGTTTAATAGAAATGACTAAGACGATATTTAGCGGATTCATCACCTGTATTTCAAAATTTTTTTACGACCTTTTATATTCACTCAAATGTATTGTAAATACGTGTTTTAGATGTAAAATAATGTGAACTTAACGATAAAAATATAAAAAGTATGATTAGTTCAATACAAATGACTTTAAACGATATTTAGCGGAATTATCACCATTTTTTACCCAATTTTTTCCCAAATTTTTTTTCTATTTTTTGTATTCACCCAAATGTATGGTGAATACGTGTTTTAGATGTGAAATTATGTGAACTTAATGATAAAAATATAAAAAGTATGATTAGTTCAATACAAATGACTTTAAACGATATTTAGCGGAATTATCACCATTTTTTACCCAATTTTTTCCCAAATTTTTTTTCTATTTTTTGTATTCACCCAAATGTATTGTAAATACGTGTTTTAGATGTAAAATAATGTGAACCTAATGATAAAAATATAAAAAGTATGATTAGTTCAATACAAATGACTTTAAACGATATTTAGCGGAATTATCACCATTTTTTACCCAATTTTTTCCCAAATTTTTTTTCTATTTTTTTATTCACCCAAATGTATTGTAAATACGTGTTTTAGATGTAAAATAATGTGAACTTAACGTTAAAAATATAAAAAGTATGATTAGTTTAATAGAAATGACTTAAGACGATATTTAGCGGATTCATCACCTGTATTTCAAAATTTTTTTACGACCTTTTATATTCACCCAAATGTATTGTAAAGACGTGTTTTAGATGTAAAATTATGTGAACTTAACGATAAAAATATAAAAAGTATGATTAGTTCAATACAAATGACTTTAAACGATATTTAGCGGAATTATCACCATTTTTTACCAAATTTTTTTTCTATTTTTTGTATTCACCCAAATGTTTTGTAAACACGTGTTTTAGATGTAAAATAATGTGAACTTAACGTTAAAAATATAAAAAGTATGATTAGTTTAATAGAAATGACTTAAGACGATATTTAGCGGATTCATCACCTGTATTTCAAAATTTTTTTACGACCTTTTATATTCACCCAAATGTATTGTAAATACGTGTTTTAGATGTAAAATAATGTGAACTTAACGTTAAAAATATAAAAAGTATGATTAGTTTAATAGAAATGACTTGAGCCGATATTTAGCGGATTCATCACCGGTATTTCAAAATTTTTTTACAACCTTTTATATTCACCTAAATGTATTGTAAAGACGTGTTTTAGATGTAAAATTATGTAAACTTAACGATAAAAATATAAAAAGTATGATTAGTTCAATACAAATGACTTTAAACGATATTTAGCGGAATTATCACCATTTTTTACCTAATTTTTTCCCAAATTTTTTTTCTATTTTTTGTATTCACCCAAATGTATTGTAAATACGTGTTTTAGATGTAAAATAATGTGAACTTAACGTTAAAAATATAAAAAGTATGATTAGTTCAATACAAATGACTTTAGACGATATTTAGCGGAATTATCACCATTTTTTACCCAATTTTTTTTCTATTTTTTGTATTCACCCAAATGTTTTGTAAACACGTGTTTTAGATGTAAAATAATGTGAACTTAACGTTAAAAATATAAAAAGTATGATTAGTTTAATGGAAATGACTTAAGACGATATTTAACGAAATTATCACCATTTTTTACCCAATTTTTTCCCAAATTTTTTTTCTATTTTTAGTATTCACCCAAATGTATTGTAAATACGTGTTTTAGATGTAAAATAATGTGAACCTAATGATAAAAATATAAAAAGTATGATTAGTTCAATACAAATGACTTTAAACGATATTTAGCGGAATTATCACCATTTTTTACCAAATTTTTTCCCAAATTTTTTTTCTATTTTTTTATTCACCCAAATGTATTGTAAATAAGTGTTTTAGATGTAAAATAATGTGAACTTAACGTTAAAAATATAAAAAGTATGATTAGTTTAATAGAAATGACTAAGACGATATTTAGCGGATTCATCACCTGTATTTCAAAATTTTTTTACGACCTTTTATATTCACTCAAATGTATTGTAAATACGTGTTTTAGATGTAAAATAATGTGAACTTAACGATAAAAATATAAAAAGTATGATTAGTTCAATACAAATGACTTTAAACGATATTTAGCGGAATTATCACCATTTTTTACCAAATTTTTTTTCTATTTTTTGTATTCACCCAAATGTTTTGTAAACACGTGTTTTAGATGTTAAATAATGTGAACTTAACGTTAAAAATATAAAAAGTATGATTAGTTTAATAGAAATGACTAAGACGATATTTAGCGGATTCATCACCTGTATTTCAAAATTTTTTTACGACCTTTTATATTCACTCAAATGTATTGTAAATACGTGTTTTAGATGTAAAATAATGTGAACTTAACGATAAAAATATAAAAAGTATGATTAGTTCAATACAAATGACTTTAAACGATATTTAGCGGAATTATCACCATTTTTTACCCAATTTTTTCCCCAATTTTTTTTCTATTTTTTGTATTCACCCAAATGTATGGTGAATACGTGTTTTAGATGTGAAATTATGTGAACTTAATGATAAAAATATAAAAAGTATGATTAGTTCAATACAAATGACTTTAAACGATATTTAGCGGAATTATCACCATTTTTTACCCAATTTTTTCCCAAATTTTTTTTCTATTTTTTGTATTCACCCAAATGTATTGTAAATACGTGTTTTAGATGTAAAATAATGTGAACCTAATGATAAAAATATAAAAAGTATGATTAGTTCAATACAAATGACTTTAAACGATATTTAGCGGAATTATCACCATTTTTTACCCAATTTTTTCCCAAATTTTTTTTCTATTTTTTTATTCACCCAAATGTATTGTAAATACGTGTTTTAGATGTAAAATAATGTGCACTTAACGTTAAAAATATAAAAAGTATGATTAGTTTAATAGAAATGACTTAAGACGATATTTAGCGGATTCATCACCTGTATTTCAAAATTTTTTTACGACCTTTTATATTCACCCAAATGTATTGTAAAGACGTGTTTTAGATGTAAAATTATGTGAACTTAACGATAAAAATATAAAAAGTATGATTAGTTCAATACAAATGACTTTAAACGATATTTAGCGGAATTATCACCATTTTTTACCAAATTTTTTTTCTATTTTTTGTATTCACCCAAATGTTTTGTAAACACGTGTTTTAGATGTAAAATAATGTGAACTTAACGTTAAAAATATAAAAAGTATGATTAGTTTAATAGAAATGACTTAAGACGATATTTAGCGGATTCATCACCTGTATTTCAAAATTTTTTTACGACCTTTTATATTCACCCAAATGTATTGTAAATACGTGTTTTAGATGTAAAATAATGTGAACTTAACGTTAAAAATATAAAAAGTATGATTAGTTCAATACAAATGACTTTAGACGATATTTAGCGGAATTATCACCATTTTTTACCAAATTTTTTTTCTATTTTTTGTATTCACCCAAATGTTTTGTAAACACGTGTTTTAGATGTAAAATAATGTGAACTTAACGTTAAAAATATAAAAAGTATGATTAGTTTAATAGAAATGACTTTAGACGATATTTAGCGGATTCATCACCTGTATTTCAAAATTTTTTTACGACCTTTTATATTCACCCAAATGTAGTGTAAATACGTGTTTTAGATGTAAAATAATGAGAACTTAACGATAAAAATATAAAAAGTATGATTAGTTCAATACAAATGACTTTAATCGATATTTAGCGAAATTATCACCATTTTTTACCAAATTTTTTCCCAAATTTTTTTTCTATTTTTTGTATTCACCCAAATGTATTGTAAATACCTTTTTTAGATATAAAATAATGTGAACTTAACGTTAAAAATATAAAAAGTATGATTAGTTTAATAGAAATGACTTGAGCCGATATTTAGCGGATTCATCACCTGTATTTCAAAATTTTTTTACGACCTTTTATATTCACCTAAATGTATTGTAAAGACGTGTTTTAGATGTAAAATTATGTAAACTTAACGATAAAAATATAAAAAGTATGATTAGTTCAATACAAATGACTTTAAACGATATTTAGCGGAATTATCACCATTTTTTACCTAATTTTTTCCCAAATTTTTTTTCTCTTTTTTGTATTCACCCAAATGTATTGTAAATACGTGTTTTAGATATAAAATAATGTGAACTTAACGTTAAAAATATAAAAAGTATGATGAGTTCAATACAAATGACTTTAGACGATATTTAGCGGAATTATCACCATTTTTTACCCAATTTTTTCCCAAATTTTTTTTCTATTTTTTGTATTCACCCAAATGTATGGTAAATACGTGTTTTAGATGTGAAATTATGTGAACTTAATGATAAAAATATAAAAAGTATGATTAGTTCAATACAAATGACTTTAAACGATATTTAGCGGAATTATCACCATTTTTTACCCAATTTTTTCCCAAATTTTTTTTCTATTTTTTGTATTCACCCAAATGTATTGTAAATACGTGTTTTAGATGTAAAATAATGTGAACCTAATGATAAAAATATAAAAAGTATGATTAGTTCAATACAAATGACTTTAAACGATATTTAGCGGAATTATCACCATTTTTTACCCAATTTTTTCCCAAATTTTTTTTCTATTTTTTTATTCACCCAAATGTATTGTAAATACGTGTTTTAGATGTAAAATAATGTGAACTTAACGTTAAAAATATAAAAAGTATGATTAGTTTAATAGAAATGACTTAAGACGATATTTAGCGGATTCATCACCTGTATTTCAAAATTTTTTTACGACCTTTTATATTCACTCAAATGTATTGTAAAGACGTGTTTTAGATGTAAAATTATGTGAACTTAACGATAAAAATATAAAAAGTATGATTAGTTCAATACAAATGACTTTAAACGATATTTAGCGGAATTATCACCATTTTTTACCAAATTTTTTTTCTATTTTTTGTATTCACCCAAATGTTTTGTAAACACGTGTTTTAGATGTAAAATAATGTGAACTTAACGTTAAAAATATAAAAAGTATGATTAGTTTAATAGAAATGACTTAAGATGATATTTAGCGGATTCATCACCTGTATTTCAAAATTTTTTTACGACCTTTTATATTCACCCAAATGTATTGTAAATACGTGTTTTAGATGTAAAATAATGTGAACTTAACGTTAAAAATATAAAAAGTATGATTAGTTCAATACAAATGACTTTAGACGATATTTAGCGGAATTATCACCATTTTTTACCAAATTTTTTTTCTATTTTTTGTATTCACCCAAATGTTTTGTAAACACGTGTTTTAGATGTAAAATAATGTGAACTTAACGTTAAAAATATAAAAAGTATGATTAGTTTAATAGAAATGACTTTAGACGATATTTAGCGGATTCATCACCTGTATTTCAAAATTTTTTTACGACCTTTTATATTCACCCAAATGTAGTGTAAATACGTGTTTTAGATGTAAAATAATGAGAACTTAACGATAAAAATATAAAAAGTATGATTAGTTCAATACAAATGACTTTAATCGATATTTAGCGAAATTATCACCATTTTTTACCAAATTTTTTCCCAAATTTTTTTTCTATTTTTTGTATTCACCCAAATGTATTTTAAATACCTTTTTTAGATATAAAATAATGTGAACTTAACGTTAAAAATATAAAAAGTATGATTAGTTTAATAGAAATGACTTGAGCCGATATTTAGCGGATTCATCACCTGTATTTCAAAATTTTTTTACGACCTTTTATATTCACCTAAATGTATTGTAAAGACGTGTTTTAGATGTAAAATTATGTGAACTTAACGATAAAAATATAAAAAGTATGATTAGTTCAATACAAATGACTTTAAACGATATTTAGCGGAATTATCACCATTTTTTACCTAATTTTTTCCCAAATTTTTTTTCTATTTTTTGTATTCACCAAAATGTATTGTAAATACGTGTTTTAGATGTAAAATAATGTGAACTTAACGTTAAAAATATAAAAAGTATGATTAGTTCAATACAAATGACTTTAGACGATATTTAGCGGAATTATCACCATTTTTTACCAAATTTTTTTTTTATTTTTTGTATTCACCCAAATGTTTTGTAAACACGTGTTTTAGATGTAAAATAATGTGAACTTAACGTTAAAAATATAAAAAGTATGATTAGTTTAATGGAAATGACTTAAGACGATATTTAACGAAATTATCACCATTTTTTACCCAATTTTTTCCCAAATTTTTTTTCTATTTTTTGTATTCACCCAAATGTATGGTAAATACGTGTTTTAGATGTGAAATTATGTTAACTTAATGATAAAAATATAAAAAGTATGATTAGTTCAATACAAATGACTTTAATCGATATTTAACGAAATTATCACCATTTTTTACCAAATTTTTTCCCAAATTTTTTTTCTATTTTTTGTATTCACCCAAATGTATGGTAAATACGTGTTTTAGATGTGATATTATGTTAACTTAATGATAAAAATATAAAAAGTATGATTAGTTCAATACAAATGACTTTAAACGATATTTAGCGGAATTATCACCATTTTTTACCCAATTTTTTCCCAAATTTTTTTTCTATTTTTTGTATTCACCCAAATGTATTGTAAATACGTGTTTTAGATGTAAAATAATGTGAACCTAATGATAAAAATATAAAAAGTATGATCAGTTCAATACAAATGACTTTAAACGATATTTAGCGGAATTATCACCATTTTTTACCCAATTTTTTCCCAAATTTTTTTTCTATTTTTTTATTCACCCAAATGTATTGTAATTACGTGTTTTAGATGTAAAATAATGTGAACTTAACGTTAAAAATATAAAAAGTATGATTAGTTTAATAGAAATGACTTAAGACGATATTTAGCGGAATTATCACCATTTTTTACCAAATTTTTTTTCTATTTTTTGTATTCACCCAAATGTTTTGTAAACACGTGTTTTAGATGTAAAATAATGTGAACTTAACGTTAAAAATATAAAAAGTATGATTAGTTTAATAGAAATGACTTAAGACGATATTTAGCGGATTCATCACCTGTATTTCAAAATTTTTTTACGACCTTTTATATTCACCCAAATGTATTGTAAAGACGTGTTTTAGATGTAAAATTATGTGAACTTAACGATAAAAATATAAAAAGAATGATTAGTTCAATACAAATGACTTTAAACGATATTTAGCGGAATTATCACCATTTTTTACCAAATTTTTTTTCTATTTTTTGTATTCACCCAAATGTTTTGTAAACACGTGTTTTAGATGTAAAATAATGTGAACTTAACGTTAAAAATATAAAAAGTATGATTAGTTTAATAGAAATGACTTAAGACGATATTTAGCGGATTCATCACCTGTATTTCAAAATTTTTTTACGACCTTTTATATTCACCCAAATGTATTGTAAATACGTGTTTTAGATGTAAAATAATGTGAACTTAACGTTAAAAATATAAAAAGTATGATTAGTTCAATACAAATTACTTTAGACGATATTTAGCGGAATTATCACCATTTTTTACCAAATTTTTTTTCTATTTTTTGTATTCACCCAAATGTATGGTAAATACGTGTTTTAGATGTGAAATTATGTTAACTTAATGATAAAAATATAAAAAGTATGATTAGTTCAACACAAATGACTTTAAACGATATTTAGCGGAATTATCACCATTTTTTACCCAATTTTTTCCCAAATTTTTTTTCTATTTTTTGTATTCACCCAAATGTATTGTAAATACGTGTTTTAGATGTAAAATAATGTGAACCTAATGATAAAAATATAAAAAGTATGATTAGTTCAATACAAATGACTTTAAACGATATTTAGCGGAATTATCACCATTTTTTACCCAATTTTTTCCCAAATTTTTTTTCTATTTTTTTATTCACCCAAATGTATTGTAAATACGTGTTTTAGATGTAAAATAATGTGAACTTAACGTTAAAAATATAAAAAGTATGATTAGTTTAATAGAAATGACTTAAGACGATATTTAGCGGATTCATCACCTGTATTTCAAAATTTTTTTACGACCTTTTATATTCACCCAAATGTATTGTAAAGACGTGTTTTAGATGTAAAATTATGTGAACTTAACGATAAAAATATAAAAAGTATGATTAGTTCAATACAAATGACTTTAAACGATATTTAGCGGAATTATCACCATTTTTTACCAAATTTTTTTTCTATTTTTTGTATTCACCCAAATGTTTTGTAAACACGTGTTTTAGATGTAAAATAATGTGAACTTAACGTTAAAAATATAAAAAGTATGATTAGTTTAATAGAAATGACTTAAGACGATATTTAGCGGATTCATCACCTGTATTTCAAAATTTTTTTACGACCTTTTATATTCACCCAAATGTATTGTAAATACGTGTTTTAGATGTAAAATAATGTGAACTTAACGTTAAAAATATAAAAAGTATGATTAGTTCAATACAAATGACTTTAGACGATATTTAGCGGAATTATCACCATTTTTTACCAAATTTTTTCCCAAATTTTTTTTCTATTTTTTTATTCACCCAAATGTATTGTAAATAAGTGTTTTAGATGTAAAATAATGTGAACTTAACGTTAAAAATATAAAAAGTATGATTAGTTTAATAGAAATGACTAAGACGATATTTAGCGGATTCATCACCTGTATTTCAAAATTTTTTTACGACCTTTTATATTCACTCAAATTTATTGTAAATACGTGTTTTAGATGTAAAATAATGTGAACTTAACGATAAAAATATAAAAAGTATGATTAGTTCAATACAAATGACTTTAAACGATATTTAGCGGAATTATCACCATTTTTTACCAAATTTTTTTTCTATTTTTTGTATTCACCCAAATGTTTTGTAAACACGTGTTTTAGATGTTAAATAATGTGAACTTAACGTTAAAAATATAAAAAGTATGATTAGTTTAATAGAAATGACTAAGACGATATTTAGCGGATTCATCACCTGTATTTCAAAATTTTTTTACGACCTTTTATATTCACTCAAATGTATTGTAAATACGTGTTTTAGATGTAAAATAATGTGAACTTAACGATAAAAATATAAAAAGTATGATTAGTTCAATACAAATGACTTTAAACGATATTTAGCGGAATTATCACCATTTTTTACCCAATTTTTTCCCCAATTTTTTTTCTATTTTTTGTATTCACCCAAATGTATGGTGAATACATGTTTTAGATGTGAAATTATGTGAACTTAATGATAAAAATATAAAAAGTATGATTAGTTCAATACAAATGACTTTAAACGATATTTAGCGGAATTATCACCATTTTTTACCCAATTTTTTCCCAAATTTTTTTTCTATTTTTTGTATTCACCCAAATGTATTGTAAATACGTGTTTTAGATGTAAAATAATGTGAACCTAATGATAAAAATATAAAAAGTATGATTAGTTCAATACAAATGACTTTAAACGATATTTAGCGGAATTATCACCATTTTTTACCCAATTTTTTCCCAAATTTTTTTTCTATTTTTTTATTCACCCAAATGTATTGTAAATACGTGTTTTAGATGTAAAATAATGTGCACTTAACGTTAAAAATATAAAAAGTATGATTAGTTTAATAGAAATGACTTAAGACGATATTTAGCGGATTCATCACCTGTATTTCAAAATTTTTTTACGACCTTTTATATTCACCCAAATGTATTGTAAAGACGTGTTTTAGATGTAAAATTATGTGAACTTAACGATAAAAATATAAAAAGTATGATTAGTTCAATACAAATGACTTTAAACGATATTTAGCGGAATTATCACCATTTTTTACCAAATTTTTTTTCTATTTTTTGTATTCACCCAAATGTTTTGTAAACACGTGTTTTAGATGTAAAATAATGTGAACTTAACGTTAAAAATATAAAAAGTATGATTAGTTTAATAGAAATGACTTAAGACGATATTTAGCGGATTCATCACCTGTATTTCAAAATTTTTTTACGACCTTTTATATTCACCCAAATGTATTGTAAATACGTGTTTTAGATGTAAAATAATGTGAACTTAACGTTAAAAATATAAAAAGTATGATTAGTTCAATACAAATGACTTTAGACGATATTTAGCGGAATTATCACCATTTTTTACCAAATTTTTTTTCTATTTTTTGTATTCACCCAAATGTTTTGGAAACACGTGTTTTAGATGTAAAATAATGTGAACTTAACGTTAAAAATATAAAAAGTATGATTAGTTTAATAGAAATGACTTTAGACGATATTTAGCGGATTCATCACCTGTATTTCAAAATTTTTTTACGACCTTTTATATTCACCCAAATGTAGTGTAAATACGTGTTTTAGATGTAAAATAATGAGAACTTAACGATAAAAATATAAAAAGTATGATTAGTTCAATACAAATGACTTTAATCGATATTTAGCGAAATTATCACCATTTTTTACCAAATTTTTTCCCAAATTTTTTTTCTATTTTTTGTATTCACCCAAATGTATTGTAAATACCTTTTTTAGATATAAAATAATGTGAACTTAACGTTAAAAATATAAAAAGTATGATTAGTTTAATAGAAATGACTTGAGCCGATATTTAGCGGATTCATCACCTGTATTTCAAAATTTTTTTACGACCTTTTATATTCACCTAAATGTATTGTAAAGACGTGTTTTAGATGTAAAATTATGTAAACTTAACGATAAAAATATAAAAAGTATGATTAGTTCAATACAAATGACTTTAAACGATATTTAGCGGAATTATCACCATTTTTTACCTAATTTTTTCCCAAATTTTTTTTCTATTTTTTGTATTCACCCAAATGTATTGTAAATACGTGTTTTAGATATAAAATAATGTGAACTTAACGTTAAAAATATAAAAAAGTATGATGAGTTCAATACAAATGACTTTAGACGATATTTAGCGGAATTATCACCATTTTTTACCCAATTTTTTCCCAAATTTTTTTTCTATTTTTTGTATTCACCCAAATGTATGGTAAATACGTGTTTTAGATGTGAAATTATGTGAACTTAATGATAAAAATATAAAAAGTATGATTAGTTCAATACAAATGACTTTAAACGATATTTAGCGGAATTATCACCATTTTTTACCCAATTTTTTCCCAAATTTTTTTTCTATTTTTTGTATTCACCCAAATGTATTGTAAATACGTGTTTTAGATGTAAAATAATGTGAACCTAATGATAAAAATATAAAAAGTATGATTAGTTCAATACAAATGACTTTAAACGATATTTAGCGGAATTATCACCATTTTTTACCCAATTTTTTCCCAAATTTTTTTTCTATTTTTTTATTCACCCAAATGTATTGTAAATACGTGTTTTAGATGTAAAATAATGTGAACTTAACGTTAAAAATATAAAAAGTATGATTAGTTTAATAGAAATGACTTAAGACGATATTTAGCGGATTCATCACCTGTATTTCAAAATTTTTTTACGACCTTTTATATTCACTCAAATGTATTGTAAAGACGTGTTTTAGATGTAAAATTATGTGAACTTAACGATAAAAATATAAAAAGTATGATTAGTTCAATACAAATGACTTTAAACGATATTTAGCGGAATTATCACCATTTTTTACCAAATTTTTTTTCTATTTTTTGTATTCACCCAAATGTTTTGTAAACACGTGTTTTAGATGTAAAATAATGTGAACTTAACGTTAAAAATATAAAAAGTATGATTAGTTTAATAGAAATGACTTAAGATGATATTTAGCGGATTCATCACCTGTATTTCAAAATTTTTTTACGACCTTTTATATTCACCCAAATGTATTGTAAATACGTGTTTTAGATGTAAAATAATGTGAACTTAACGTTAAAAATATAAAAAGTATGATTAGTTCAATACAAATGACTTTAGACGATATTTAGCGGAATTATCACCATTTTTTACCAAATTTTTTTTCTATTTTTTGTATTCACCCAAATGTTTTGTAAACACGTGTTTTAGATGTAAAATAATGTGAACTTAACGTTAAAAATATAAAAAGTATGATTAGTTTAATAGAAATGACTTTAGACGATATTTAGCGGATTCATCACCTGTATTTCAAAATTTTTTTACGACCTTTTATATTCACTCAAATTTATTGTAAATACGTGTTTTAGATGTAAAATAATGTGAACTTAACGATAAAAATATAAAAAGTATGATTAGTTCAATACAAATGACTTTAAACGATATTTAGCGGAATTATCACCATTTTTTACCAAATTTTTTTTCTATTTTTTGTATTCACCCAAATGTTTTGTAAACACGTGTTTTAGATGTTAAATAATGTGAACTTAACGTTAAAAATATAAAAAGTATGATTAGTTTAATAGAAATGACTAAGACGATATTTAGCGGATTCATCACCTGTATTTCAAAATTTTTTTACGACCTTTTATATTCACTCAAATGTATTGTAAATACGTGTTTTAGATGTAAAATAATGTGAACTTAACGATAAAAATATAAAAAGTATGATTAGTTCAATACAAATGACTTTAAACGATATTTAGCGGAATTATCACCATTTTTTACCCAATTTTTTCCCCAATTTTTTTTCTATTTTTTGTATTCACCCAAATGTATGGTGAATACATGTTTTAGATGTGAAATTATGTGAACTTAATGATAAAAATATAAAAAGTATGATTAGTTCAATACAAATGACTTTAAACGATATTTAGCGGAATTATCACCATTTTTTACCCAATTTTTTCCCAAATTTTTTTTCTATTTTTTGTATTCACCCAAATGTATTGTAAATACGTGTTTTAGATGTAAAATAATGTGAACCTAATGATAAAAATATAAAAAGTATGATTAGTTCAATACAAATGACTTTAAACGATATTTAGCGGAATTATCACCATTTTTTACCCAATTTTTTCCCAAATTTTTTTTCTATTTTTTTATTCACCCAAATGTATTGTAAATACGTGTTTTAGATGTAAAATAATGTGCACTTAACGTTAAAAATATAAAAAGTATGATTAGTTTAATAGAAATGACTTAAGACGATATTTAGCGGATTCATCACCTGTATTTCAAAATTTTTTTACGACCTTTTATATTCACCCAAATGTATTGTAAAGACGTGTTTTAGATGTAAAATTATGTGAACTTAACGATAAAAATATAAAAAGTATGATTAGTTCAATACAAATGACTTTAAACGATATTTAGCGGAATTATCACCATTTTTTACCAAATTTTTTTTCTATTTTTTGTATTCACCCAAATGTTTTGTAAACACGTGTTTTAGATGTAAAATAATGTGAACTTAACGTTAAAAATATAAAAAGTATGATTAGTTTAATAGAAATGACTTAAGACGATATTTAGCGGATTCATCACCTGTATTTCAAAATTTTTTTACGACCTTTTATATTCACCCAAATGTATTGTAAATACGTGTTTTAGATGTAAAATAATGTGAACTTAACGTTAAAAATATAAAAAGTATGATTAGTTCAATACAAATGACTTTAGACGATATTTAGCGGAATTATCACCATTTTTTACCAAATTTTTTTTCTATTTTTTGTATTCACCCAAATGTTTTGGAAACACGTGTTTTAGATGTAAAATAATGTGAACTTAACGTTAAAAATATAAAAAGTATGATTAGTTTAATAGAAATGACTTTAGACGATATTTAGCGGATTCATCACCTGTATTTCAAAATTTTTTTACGACCTTTTATATTCACCCAAATGTAGTGTAAATACGTGTTTTAGATGTAAAATAATGAGAACTTAACGATAAAAATATAAAAAGTATGATTAGTTCAATACAAATGACTTTAATCGATATTTAGCGAAATTATCACCATTTTTTACCAAATTTTTTCCCAAATTTTTTTTCTATTTTTTGTATTCACCCAAATGTATTGTAAATACCTTTTTTAGATATAAAATAATGTGAACTTAACGTTAAAAATATAAAAAGTATGATTAGTTTAATAGAAATGACTTGAGCCGATATTTAGCGGATTCATCACCTGTATTTCAAAATTTTTTTACGACCTTTTATATTCACCTAAATGTATTGTAAAGACGTGTTTTAGATGTAAAATTATGTAAACTTAACGATAAAAATATAAAAAGTATGATTAGTTCAATACAAATGACTTTAAACGATATTTAGCGGAATTATCACCATTTTTTACCTAATTTTTTCCCAAATTTTTTTTCTATTTTTTGTATTCACCCAAATGTATTGTAAATACGTGTTTTAGATATAAAATAATGTGAACTTAACGTTAAAAATATAAAAAAGTATGATGAGTTCAATACAAATGACTTTAGACGATATTTAGCGGAATTATCACCATTTTTTACCCAATTTTTTCCCAAATTTTTTTTCTATTTTTTGTATTCACCCAAATGTATGGTAAATACGTGTTTTAGATGTGAAATTATGTGAACTTAATGATAAAAATATAAAAAGTATGATTAGTTCAATACAAATGACTTTAAACGATATTTAGCGGAATTATCACCATTTTTTACCCAATTTTTTCCCAAATTTTTTTTCTATTTTTTGTATTCACCCAAATGTATTGTAAATACGTGTTTTAGATGTAAAATAATGTGAACCTAATGATAAAAATATAAAAAGTATGATTAGTTCAATACAAATGACTTTAAACGATATTTAGCGGAATTATCACCATTTTTTACCCAATTTTTTCCCAAATTTTTTTTCTATTTTTTTATTCACCCAAATGTATTGTAAATACGTGTTTTAGATGTAAAATAATGTGAACTTAACGTTAAAAATATAAAAAGTATGATTAGTTTAATAGAAATGACTTAAGACGATATTTAGCGGATTCATCACCTGTATTTCAAAATTTTTTTACGACCTTTTATATTCACTCAAATGTATTGTAAAGACGTGTTTTAGATGTAAAATTATGTGAACTTAACGATAAAAATATAAAAAGTATGATTAGTTCAATACAAATGACTTTAAACGATATTTAGCGGAATTATCACCATTTTTTACCAAATTTTTTTTCTATTTTTTGTATTCACCCAAATGTTTTGTAAACACGTGTTTTAGATGTAAAATAATGTGAACTTAACGTTAAAAATATAAAAAGTATGATTAGTTTAATAGAAATGACTTAAGATGATATTTAGCGGATTCATCACCTGTATTTCAAAATTTTTTTACGACCTTTTATATTCACCCAAATGTATTGTAAATACGTGTTTTAGATGTAAAATAATGTGAACTTAACGTTAAAAATATAAAAAGTATGATTAGTTCAATACAAATGACTTTAGACGATATTTAGCGGAATTATCACCATTTTTTACCAAATTTTTTTTCTATTTTTTGTATTCACCCAAATGTTTTGTAAACACGTGTTTTAGATGTAAAATAATGTGAACTTAACGTTAAAAATATAAAAAGTATGATTAGTTTAATAGAAATGACTTTAGACGATATTTAGCGGATTCATCACCTGTATTTCAAAATTTTTTTACGACCTTTTATATTCACCCAAATGTAGTGTAAATACGTGTTTTAGATGTAAAATAATGAGAACTTAACGATAAAAATATAAAAAGTATGATTAGTTCAATACAAATGACTTTAATCGATATTTAGCGAAATTATCACCATTTTTTACCAAATTTTTTCCCAAATTTTTTTTCTATTTTTTGTATTCACCCAAATGTATTTTAAATACCTTTTTTAGATATAAAATAATGTGAACTTAACGTTAAAAATATAAAAAGTATGATTAGTTTAATAGAAATGACTTGAGCCGATATTTAGCGGATTCATCACCTGTATTTCAAAATTTTTTTACGACCTTTTATATTCACCTAAATGTATTGTAAAGACGTGTTTTAGATGTAAAATTATGTGAACTTAACGATAAAAATATAAAAAGTATGATTAGTTCAATACAAATGACTTTAAACGATATTTAGCGGAATTATCACCATTTTTTACCTAATTTTTTCCCAAATTTTTTTTCTATTTTTTGTATTCACCAAAATGTATTGTAAATACGTGTTTTAGATGTAAAATAATGTGAACTTAACGTTAAAAATATAAAAAGTATGATTAGTTCAATACAAATGACTTTAGACGATATTTAGCGGAATTATCACCATTTTTTACCAAATTTTTTTTTTATTTTTTGTATTCACCCAAATGTTTTGTAAACACGTGTTTTAGATGTAAAATAATGTGAACTTAACGTTAAAAATATAAAAAGTATGATTAGTTTAATGGAAATGACTTAAGACGATATTTAACGAAATTATCACCATTTTTTACCCAATTTTTTCCCAAATTTTTTTTCTATTTTTAGTATTCAGCCAAATGTATTGTAAATACGTGTTTTAGATGTAAAATAATGTGAACCTAATGATAAAAATATAAAAAGTATGATTAGTTCAATACAAATGACTTTAAACGATATTTAGCGGAATTATCACCATTTTTTACCAAATTTTTTCCCAAATTTTTTTTCTATTTTTTGTATTCACCCAAATGTATGGTAAATACGTGTTTTAGATGTGAAATTATGTTAACTTAATGATAAAAATATAAAAAGTATGATTAGTTCAATACAAATGACTTTAATCGATATTTAACGAAATTATCACCATTTTTTACCAAATTTTTTCCCAAATTTTTTTTCTATTTTTTGTATTCACCCAAATGTATGGTAAATACGTGTTTTAGATGTGATATTATGTTAACTTAATGATAAAAATATAAAAAGTATGATTAGTTCAATACAAATGACTTTAAACGATATTTAGCGGAATTATCACCATTTTTTACCCAATTTTTTCCCAAATTTTTTTTCTATTTTTTGTATTCACCCAAATGTATTGTAAATACGTGTTTTAGATGTAAAATAATGTGAACCTAATGATAAAAATATAAAAAGTATGATCAGTTCAATACAAATGACTTTAAACGATATTTAGCGGAATTATCACCATTTTTTACCCAATTTTTTCCCAAATTTTTTTTCTATTTTTTTATTCACCCAAATGTATTGTAATTACGTGTTTTAGATGTAAAATAATGTGAACTTAACGTTAAAAATATAAAAAGTATGATTAGTTTAATAGAAATGACTTAAGACGATATTTAGCGGAATTATCACCATTTTTTACCAAATTTTTTTTCTATTTTTTGTATTCACCCAAATGTTTTGTAAACACGTGTTTTAGATGTAAAATAATGTGAACTTAACGTTAAAAATATAAAAAGTATGATTAGTTTAATAGAAATGACTTAAGACGATATTTAGCGGATTCATCACCTGTATTTCAAAATTTTTTTACGACCTTTTATATTCACCCAAATGTATTGTAAAGACGTGTTTTAGATGTAAAATTATGTGAACTTAACGATAAAAATATAAAAAGAATGATTAGTTCAATACAAATGACTTTAAACGATATTTAGCGGAATTATCACCATTTTTTACCAAATTTTTTTTCTATTTTTTGTATTCACCCAAATGTTTTGTAAACACGTGTTTTAGATGTAAAATAATGTGAACTTAACGTTAAAAATATAAAAAGTATGATTAGTTTAATAGAAATGACTTAAGACGATATTTAGCGGATTCATCACCTGTATTTCAAAATTTTTTTACGACCTTTTATATTCACCCAAATGTATTGTAAATACGTGTTTTAGATGTAAAATAATGTGAACTTAACGTTAAAAATATAAAAAGTATGATTAGTTCAATACAAATTACTTTAGACGATATTTAGCGGAATTATCACCATTTTTTACCAAATTTTTTTTCTATTTTTTGTATTCACCCAAATGTATGGTAAATACGTGTTTTAGATGTGAAATTATGTTAACTTAATGATAAAAATATAAAAAGTATGATTAGTTCAATACAAATGACTTTAAACGATATTTAGCGGAATTATCACCATTTTTTACCCAATTTTTTCCCAAATTTTTTTTCTATTTTTTGTATTCACCCAAATGTATTGTAAATACGTGTTTTAGATGTAAAATAATGTGAACCTAATGATAAAAATATAAAAAGTATGATTAGTTCAATACAAATGACTTTAAACGATATTTAGCGGAATTATCACCATTTTTTACCCAATTTTTTCCCAAATTTTTTTTCTATTTTTTTATTCACCCAAATGTATTGTAAATACGTGTTTTAGATGTAAAATAATGTGAACTTAACGTTAAAAATATAAAAAGTATGATTAGTTTAATAGAAATGACTTAAGACGATATTTAGCGGATTCATCACCTGTATTTCAAAATTTTTTTACGACCTTTTATATTCACCCAAATGTATTGTAAAGACGTGTTTTAGATGTAAAATTATGTGAACTTAACGATAAAAATATAAAAAGTATGATTAGTTCAATACAAATGACTTTAAACGATATTTAGCGGAATTATCACCATTTTTTACCAAATTTTTTTTCTATTTTTTGTATTCACCCAAATGTTTTGTAAACACGTGTTTTAGATGTAAAATAATGTGAACTTAACGTTAAAAATATAAAAAGTATGATTAGTTTAATAGAAATGACTTAAGACGATATTTAGCGGATTCATCACCTGTATTTCAAAATTTTTTTACGACCTTTTATATTCACCCAAATGTATTGTAAATACGTGTTTTAGATGTAAAATAATGTGAACTTAACGTTAAAAATATAAAAAGTATGATTAGTTCAATACAAATGACTTTAGACGATATTTAGCGGAATTATCACCATTTTTTACCAAATTTTTTTTCTATTTTTTGTATTCACCCAAATGTTTTGTAAACACGTGTTTTAGATGTAAAATAATGTGAACTTAACGTTAAAAATATAAAAAGTATGATTAGTTTAATAGAAATGACTTTAGACGATATTTAGCGGATTCATCACCTGTATTTCAAAATTTTTTTACGACCTTTTATATTCACCCAAATGTAGTGTAAATACGTGTTTTAGATGTAAAATAATGAGAACTTAACGATAAAAATATAAAAAGTATGATTAGTTCAATACAAATGACTTTAATCGATATTTAGCGAAATTATCACCATTTTTTACCAAATTTTTTCCCAAATTTTTTTTCTATTTTTTGTATTCACCCAAATGTATTGTAAATACCTTTTTTAGATATAAAATAATGTGAACTTAACGTTAAAAATATAAAAAGTATGATTAGTTTAATAGAAATGACTTGAGCCGATATTTAGCGGATTCATCACCTGTATTTCAAAATTTTTTTACGACCTTTTATATTCACCTAAATGTATTGTAAAGACGTGTTTTAGATGTAAAATTATGTAAACTTAACGATAAAAATATAAAAAGTATGATTAGTTCAATACAAATGACTTTAAACGATATTTAGCGGAATTATCACCATTTTTTACCTAATTTTTTCCCAAATTTTTTTTCTATTTTTAGTATTCACCCAAATGTATTGTAAATACGTGTTTTAGATGTAAAATAATGTGAACCTAATGATAAAAATATAAAAAGTATGATTAGTTCAATACAAATGACTTTAAACGATATTTAGCGGAATTATCACCATTTTTTACCAAATTTTTTCCCAAATTTTTTCCCAAATTTTTTTTCTATTTTTTTATTCACCCAAATGTATTGTAAATACGTGTTTTAGATGTAAAATAATGTGAACTTAACGTTAAAAATATAAAAAGTATGATTAGTTTAATAGAAATGACTTAAGACGATATTTATCGGATTCATCACCTGTATTTCAAAATTTTTTTACGACCTTTTATATTCACCCAAATGTATTGTAAAGACGTGTTTTAGATGTAAAATTATGTGAACTTAACGATAAAAATATAAAAAGTATGATTAGTTCAATACAAATGACTTTAAACGATATTTAGCGGAATTATCACCATTTTTTACCAAATTTTTTTTCTATTTTTTGTATTCACCCAAATGTTTTGTAAACACGTGTTTTAGATGTAAAATAATGTGAACTTAACGTTAAAAATATAAAAAGTATGATTAGTTTAATAGAAATGACTAAGACGATATTTAGCGGATTCATCACCTGTATTTCAAAATTTTTTTACGACCTTTTATATTCACCCAAATGTATTGTAAATAAGTGTTTTAGATGTAAAATAATGTGAACTTAACGATAAAAATATAAAAAGTATGATTAGTTCAATACAAATGACTTTAAACGATATTTAGCGGAATTATCACCATTTTTTACCCAATTTTTTCCCAAATTTTTTTTCTATTTTTTGTATTCACCCAAATGTATTGTAAATACGTGTTTTAGATGTAAAATAATGTGAACCTAATGATAAAAATATAAAAAGTATGATTAGTTCAATACAAATGACTTTAAACGATATTTAGCGGAATTATCACCATTTTTTACCCAATTTTTTCCCAAATTTTTTTTCTATTTTTTGTATTCACCCAAATGTATGGTAAATACGTGTTTTAGATGTGAAATTATGTGAACTTAATGATAAAAATATAAAAAGTATGATTAGTTCAATACAAATGACTTTAAACGATATTTAGCGGAATTATCACCATTTTTTACCCAATTTTTTCCCAAATTTTTTTTCTATTTTTTGTATTCACCCAAATGTATTGTAAATACGTGTTTTAGATGTAAAATAATGTGAACCTAATGATAAAAATATAAAAAGTATGATTAGTTCAATACAAATGACTTTAAACGATATTTAGCGGAATTATCACCATTTTTTACCCAATTTTTTCCCAAATTTTTTTTCTATTTTTTTATTCACCCAAATGTATTGTAAATACGTGTTTTAGATGTAAAATAATGTGAACTTAACGTTAAAAATATAAAAAGTATGATTAGTTTAATAGAAATGACTTAAGACGATATTTAGCGGATTCATCACCTGTATTTCAAAATTTTTTTACGACCTTTTATATTCACCCAAATGTATTGTAAAGACGTGTTTTAGATGTAAAATTATGTGAACTTAACGATAAAAATATAAAAAGTATGATTAGTTCAATACAAATGACTTTAAACGATATTTAGCGGAATTATCACCATTTTTTACCAAATTTTTTTTCTATTTTTTGTATTCACCCAAATGTTTTGTAAACACGTGTTTTAGATGTAAAATAATGTGAACTTAACGTTAAAAATATAAAAAGTATGATTAGTTTAATAGAAATGACTTAAGATGATATTTAGCGGATTCATCACCTGTATTTCAAAATTTTTTTACGACCTTTTATATTCACCCAAATGTATTGTAAATACGTGTTTTAGATGTAAAATAATGTGAACTTAACGTTAAAAATATAAAAAGTATGATTAGTTCAATACAAATGACTTTAGACGATATTTAGCGAAATTATCACCATTTTTTACCAAATTTTTTCCCAAATTTTTTTTCTATTTTTTGTATTCACCCAAATGTATTTTAAATACCTTTTTTAGATATAAAATAATGTGAACTTAACGTTAAAAATATAAAAAGTATGATTAGTTTAATAGAAATGACTTGAGCCGATATTTAGCGGATTCATCACCTGTATTTCAAAATTTTTTTACGACCTTTTATATTCACCTAAATGTATTGTAAAGACGTGTTTTAGATGTAAAATTATGTGAACTTAACGATAAAAATATAAAAAGTATGATTAGTTCAATACAAATGACTTTAAACGATATTTAGCGGAATTATCACCATTTTTTACCTAATTTTTTCCCAAATTTTTTTTCTATTTTTTGTATTCACCAAAATGTATTGTAAATACGTGTTTTAGATGTAAAATAATGTGAACTTAACGTTAAAAATATAAAAAGTATGATTAGTTCAATACAAATGACTTTAGACGATATTTAGCGGAATTATCACCATTTTTTACCAAATTTTTTTTTTATTTTTTGTATTCACCCAAATGTTTTGTAAACACGTGTTTTAGATGTAAAATAATGTGAACTTAACGTTAAAAATATAAAAAGTATGATTAGTTTAATAGAAATGACTTAAGACGATATTTAGCGGAATTATCACCATTTTTTACCAAATTTTTTCCCAAATTTTTTTTCTATTTTTTGTATTCACCCAAATGTATGGTAAATACGTGTTTTAGATGTGAAATTATGTTAACTTAATGATAAAAATATAAAAAGTATGATTAGTTCAATACAAATGACTTTAATCGATATTTAACGAAATTATCACCATTTTTTACCAAATTTTTTCCCAAATTTTTTTTCTATTTTTTGTATTCACCCAAATGTATGGTAAATACGTGTTTTAGATGTGAAATTATGTTAACTTAATGATAAAAATATAAAAAGTATGATTAGTTCAATACAAATGACTTTAAACGATATTTAGCGGAATTATCACCATTTTTTACCCAATTTTTTCCCAAATTTTTTTTCTATTTTTTGTATTCACCCAAATGTATTGTAAATACGTGTTTTAGATGTAAAATAATGTGAACCTAATGATAAAAATATAAAAAGTATGATTAGTTCAATACAAATGACTTTAAACGATATTTAGCGGAATTATCACCATTTTTTACCCAATTTTTTCCCAAATTTTTTTTCTATTTTTTTATTCACCCAAATGTATTGTAAATACGTGTTTTAGATGTAAAATAATGTGAACTTAACGTTAAAAATATAAAAAGTATGATTAGTTTAATAGAAATGACTTAAGACGATATTTAGCGGATTCATCACCTGTATTTCAAAATTTTTTTACGACCTTTTATATTCACCCAAATGTATTGTAAAGACGTGTTTTAGATGTAAAATTATGTGAACTTAACGATAAAAATATAAAAACTATGATTAGTTCAATACAAATGACTTTAAACGATATTTAGCGGAATTATCACCATTTTTTACCAAATTTTTTTTCTATTTTTTGTATTCACCCAAATGTTTTGTAAACACGTGTTTTAGATGTAAAATAATGTGAACTTAACGTTAAAAATATAAAAAGTATGATTAGTTTAATAGAAATGACTTAAGACGATAAATAGCGGATTCATCACCTGTATTTCAAAATTTTTTTACGACCTTTTATATTCACCCAAATGTATTGTAAATACGTGTTTTAGATGTAAAATAATGTGAACTTAACGTTAAAAATATAAAAAGTATGATTAGTTCAATACAAATGACTTTAGACGATATTTAGCGGAATTATCACCATTTTTTACCAAATTTTTTTTCTATTTTTTGTATTCACCCAAATGTTTTGTAAACACGTGTTTTAGATGTGAAATTATGTTAACTTAATGATAAAAATATAAAAAGTATGATTAGTTCAATACAAATGACTTTAAACGATATTTAGCGGAATTATCACCATTTTTTACCCAATTTTTTCCCAAATTTTTTTTCTATTTTTTGTATTCACCCAAATGTATTGTAAATACGTGTTTTAGATGTAAAATAATGTGAACCTAATGATAAAAATATAAAAAGTATGATCAGTTCAATACAAATGACTTTAAACGATATTTAGCGGAATTATCACCATTTTTTACCCAATTTTTTCCCAAATTTTTTTTCTATTTTTTTATTCACCCAAATGTATTGTAAATACGTGTTTTAGATGTAAAATAATGTGAACTTAACGTTAAAAATATAAAAAGTATGATTAGTTTAATAGAAATGACTTAAGACGATATTTAGCGGAATTATCACCATTTTTTACCAAATTTTTTTTTTATTTTTTGTATTCACCCAAATGTTTTGTAAACACGTGTTTTAGATGTAAAATAATGTGAACTTAACGTTAAAAATATAAAAAGTATGATTAGTTTAATAGAAATGACTTAAGACGATATTTAGCGGAATTATCACCATTTTTTACCAAATTTTTTCCCAAATTTTTTTTCTATTTTTTGTATTCACCCAAATGTATGGTAAATACGTGTTTTAGATGTGAAATTATGTTAACTTAATGATAAAAATATAAAAAGTATGATTAGTTCAATACAAATGACTTTAATCGATATTTAACGAAATTATCACCATTTTTTACCAAATTTTTTCCCAAATTTTTTTTCTATTTTTTGTATTCACCCAAATGTATGGTAAATACGTGTTTTAGATGTGAAATTATGTTAACTTCATGATAAAAATATAAAAAGTATGATTAGTTCAATACAAATGACTTTAAACGATATTTAGCGGAATTATCACCATTTTTTACCCAATTTTTTCCCAAATTTTTTTTCTATTTTTTGTATTCACCCAAATGTATTGTAAATACGTGTTTTAGATGTAAAATAATGTGAATCTAATGATAAAAATATAAAAAGTATGATCAGTTCAATACAAATGACTTTAAACGATATTTAGCGGAATTATCACCATTTTTTACCCAATTTTTTCCCAAATTTTTTTTCTATTTTTTTATTCACCCAAATGTATTGTAAATACGTGTTTTAGATGTAAAATAATGTGAACTTAACGTTAAAAATATAAAAAGTATGATTAGTTTAATAGAAATGACTTAAGACGATATTTAGCGGAATTATCACCATTTTTTACCAAATTTTTTTTCTATTTTTTGTATTCACCCAAATGTTTTGTAAACACGTGTTTTAGATGTAAAATAATGTGAACTTAACGTTAAAAATATAAAAAGTATGATTAGTTTAATAGAAATGACTTAAGACGATATTTAGCGGATTCATCACCTGTATTTCAAAATTTTTTTACGACCTTTTATATTCACCCAAATGTATTGTAAAGACGTGTTTTAGATGTAAAATTATGTGAACTTAACGATAAAAATATAAAAAGAATGATTAGTTCAATACAAATGACTTTAAACGATATTTAGCGGAATTATCACCATTTTTTACCAAATTTTTTTTCTATTTTTTGTATTCACCCAAATGTTTTGTAAACACGTGTTTTAGATGTAAAATAATGTGAACTTAACGTTAAAAATATAAAAAGTATGATTAGTTTAATAGAAATGACTTAAGACGATATTTAGCGGATTCATCACCTGTATTTCAAAATTTTTTTACGACCTTTTATATTCACCCAAATGTATTGTAAATACGTGTTTTAGATGTAAAATAATGTGAACTTAACGTTAAAAATATAAAAAGTATGATTAGTTCAATACAAATTACTTTAGACGATATTTAGCGGAATTATCACCATTTTTTACCAAATTTTTTTTCTATTTTTTGTATTCACCCAAATGTATGGTAAATACGTGTTTTAGATGTGAAATTATGTTAACTTAATGATAAAAATATAAAAAGTATGATTAGTTCAATACAAATGACTTTAAACGATATTTAGCGGAATTATCACCATTTTTTACCCAATTTTTTCCCAAATTTTTTTTCTATTTTTTGTATTCACCCAAATGTATTGTAAATACGTGTTTTAGATGTAAAATAATGTGAACCTAATGATAAAAATATAAAAAGTATGATTAGTTCAATACAAATGACTTTAAACGATATTTAGCGGAATTATCACCATTTTTTACCCAATTTTTTCCCAAATTTTTTTTCTATTTTTTTATTCACCCAAATGTATTGTAAATACGTGTTTTAGATGTAAAATAATGTGAACTTAACGTTAAAAATATAAAAAGTATGATTAGTTTAATAGAAATGACTTAAGACGATATTTAGCGGATTCATCACCTGTATTTCAAAATTTTTTTACGACCTTTTATATTCACCCAAATGTATTGTAAAGACGTGTTTTAGATGTAAAATTATGTGAACTTAACGATAAAAATATAAAAACTATGATTAGTTCAATACAAATGACTTTAAACGATATTTAGCGGAATTATCACCATTTTTTACCAAATTTTTTTTCTATTTTTTGTATTCACCCAAATGTTTTGTAAACACGTGTTTTAGATGTAAAATAATGTGAACTTAACGTTAAAAATATAAAAAGTATGATTAGTTTAATAGAAATGACTTAAGACGATAAATAGCGGATTCATCACCTGTATTTCAAAATTTTTTTACGACCTTTTATATTCACCCAAATGTATTGTAAATACGTGTTTTAGATGTAAAATAATGTGAACTTAACGTTAAAAATATAAAAAGTATGATTAGTTCAATACAAATGACTTTAGACGATATTTAGCGGAATTATCACCATTTTTTACCAAATTTTTTTTCTATTTTTTGTATTCACCCAAATGTTTTGTAAACACGTGTTTTAGATGTGAAATTATGTTAACTTAATGATAAAAATATAAAAAGTATGATTAGTTCAATACAAATGACTTTAAACGATATTTAGCGGAATTATCACCATTTTTTACCCAATTTTTTCCCAAATTTTTTTTCTATTTTTTGTATTCACCCAAATGTATTGTAAATACGTGTTTTAGATGTAAAATAATGTGAACCTAATGATAAAAATATAAAAAGTATGATCAGTTCAATACAAATGACTTTAAACGATATTTAGCGGAATTATCACCATTTTTTACCCAATTTTTTCCCAAATTTTTTTTCTATTTTTTTATTCACCCAAATGTATTGTAAATACGTGTTTTAGATGTAAAATAATGTGAACTTAACGTTAAAAATATAAAAAGTATGATTAGTTTAATAGAAATGACTTAAGACGATATTTAGCGGAATTATCACCATTTTTTACCAAATTTTTTTTCTATTTTTTGTATTCACCCAAATGTTTTGTAAACACGTGTTTTAGATGTAAAATAATGTGAACTTAACGTTAAAAATATAAAAAGTATGATTAGTTCAATACAAATGACTTTAGACGATATTTAGCGGATTCATCACCTGTATTTCAAAATTTTTTTACGACCTTTTATATTCACCCAAATGTATTGTTAAGACGTGTTTTAGATGTAAAATTATGTGAACTTAACGATAAAAATATAAAAAGAATGATTAGTTCAATACAAATGACTTTAAACGATATTTAGCGGAATTATCACCATTTTTTACCCAATTTTTTCCCAAATTTTTTTCTATTTTTAGTATTCAGCCAAATGTATTGTAAATACGTGTTTTAGATGTAAAATAATGTGAACCTAATGATAAAAATATAAAAAGTATGATTAGTTCAATACAAATGACTTTAAACGATATTTAGCGGAATTATCACCATTTTTTACCCAATTTTTTCCCAAATTTTTTTTCTATTTTTTTATTCACCCAAATGTATTGTAAATACGTGTTTTAGATGTAAAATAATGTGAACTTAACGTTAAAAATATAAAAAGTATGATTAGTTTAATAGAAATGACTAAGACGATATTTAGCGGATTCATCACCTGTATTTCAAAATTTTTTTACGACCTTTTATATTCACCCAAATGTATTGTAAATAAGTGTTTTAGATGTAAAATAATGTGAACTTAACGATAAAAATATAAAAAGTATGATTAGTTCAATACAAATGACTTTAAACGATATTTAGCGGAATTATCACCATTTTTTACCCAATTTTTTCCCAAATTTTTTTTCTATTTTTTGTATTCACCCAAATGTATTGTAAATACGTGTTTTAGATGTAAAATAATGTGAACCTAATGATAAAAATATAAAAAGTATGATTAGTTCAATACAAATGACTTTAAACGATATTTAGCGGAATTATCACCATTTTTTACCCAATTTTTTCCCAAATTTTTTTTCTATTTTTTGTATTCACCCAAATGTATGGTAAATACGTGTTTTAGATGTGAAATTATGTGAACTTAATGATAAAAATATAAAAAGTATGATTAGTTCAATACAAATGACTTTAAACGATATTTAGCGGAATTATCACCATTTTTTACCCAATTTTTTCCCAAATTTTTTTTCTATTTTTTGTATTCACCCAAATGTATTGTAAATACGTGTTTTAGATGTAAAATAATGTGAACCTAATGATAAAAATATAAAAAGTATGATTAGTTCAATACAAATGACTTTAAACGATATTTAGCGGAATTATCACCATTTTTTACCCAATTTTTTCCCAAATTTTTTTTCTATTTTTTTATTCACCCAAATGTATTGTAAATACGTGTTTTAGATGTAAAATAATGTGAACTTAACGTTAAAAATATAAAAAGTATGATTAGTTTAATAGAAATGACTTAAGACGATATTTAGCGGATTCATCACCTGTATTTCAAAATTTTTTTACGACCTTTTATATTCACCCAAATGTATTGTAAAGACGTGTTTTAGATGTAAAATTATGTGAACTTAACGATAAAAATAAAAAAGTATGATTAGTTCAATACAAATGACTTTAAACGATATTTAGCGGAATTATCACCATTTTTTACCAAATTTTTTTTCTATTTTTTGTATTCACCCAAATGTTTTGTAAACACGTGTTTTAGATGTAAAATAATGTGAACTTAACGTTAAAAATATAAAAAGTATGATTAGTTTAATAGAAATGACTTAAGATGATATTTAGCGGATTCATCACCTGTATTTCAAAATTTTTTTACGACCTTTTATATTCACCCAAATGTATTGTAAATACGTGTTTTAGATGTAAAATAATGTGAACTTAACGTTAAAAATATAAAAAGTATGATTAGTTCAATACAAATGACTTTAGACGATATTTAGCGGAATTATCACCATTTTTTACCAAATTTTTTTTCTATTTTTTGTATTCACCCAAATGTTTTGTAAACACGTGTTTTAGATGTAAAATAATGTGAACTTAACGTTAAAAATATAAAAAGTATGATTAGTTTAATAGAAATGACTTTAGACGATATTTAGCGGATTCATCACCTGTATTTCAAAATTTTTTTACGACCTTTTATATTCACCCAAATGTAGTGTAAATACGTGTTTTAGATGTAAAATAATGAGAACTTAACGATAAAAATATAAAAAGTATGATTAGTTTAATAGAAATGACTTAAGACGATAAATAGCGGATTCATCACCTGTATTTCAAAATTTTTTTACGACCTTTTATATTCACCCAAATGTATTGTAAATACGTGTTTTAGATGTAAAATAATGTGAACTTAACGTTAAAAATATAAAAAGTATGATTAGTTTAATAGAAATGACTTGAGCCGATATTTAGCGGATTCATCACCTGTATTTCAAAATTTTTTTACGACCTTTTATATTCACCTAAATGTATTGTAAAGACGTGTTTTAGATGTAAAATTATGTGAACTTAACGATAAAAATATAAAAAGTATGATTAGTTCAATACAAATGACTTTAAACGATATTTAGCGGAATTATCACCATTTTTTACCTAATTTTTTCCCAAATTTTTTTTCTATTTTTTGTATTCACCAAAATGTATTGTAAATACGTGTTTTAGATGTAAAATAATGTGAACTTAACGTTAAAAATATAAAAAGTATGATTAGTTCAATACAAATGACTTTAGACGATATTTAGCGGAATTATCACCATTTTTTACCAAATTTTTTTTTTATTTTTTGTATTCACCCAAATGTTTTGTAAACACGTGTTTTAGATGTAAAATAATGTGAACTTAACGTTAAAAATATAAAAAGTATGATTAGTTTAATAGAAATGACTTAAGACGATATTTAGCGGAATTATCACCATTTTTTACCAAATTTTTTCCCAAATTTTTTTTCTATTTTTTGTATTCACCCAAATGTATGGTAAATACGTGTTTTAGATGTGAAATTATGTTAACTTAATGATAAAAATATAAAAAGTATGATTAGTTCAATACAAATGACTTTAATCGATATTTAACGAAATTATCACCATTTTTTACCAAATTTTTTCCCAAATTTTTTTTCTATTTTTTGTATTCACCCAAATGTATGGTAAATACGTGTTTTAGATGTGAAATTATGTTAACTTAATGATAAAAATATAAAAAGTATGATTAGTTCAATACAAATGACTTTAAACGATATTTAGCGGAATTATCACCATTTTTTACCCAATTTTTTCCCAAATTTTTTTTCTATTTTTTGTATTCACCCAAATGTATTGTAAATACGTGTTTTAGATGTAAAATAATGTGAACCTAATGATAAAAATATAAAAAGTATGATCAGTTCAATACAAATGACTTTAAACGATATTTAGCGGAATTATCACCATTTTTTACCCAATTTTTTCCCAAATTTTTTTTCTATTTTTTTATTCACCCAGATGTATTGTAAATACGTGTTTTAGATGTAAAATAATGTGAACTTAACGTTAAAAATATAAAAAGTATGATTAGTTTAATAGAAATGACTTAAGACGATATTTAGCGGAATTATCACCATTTTTTACCAAATTTTTTTTCTATTTTTTGTATTCACCCAAATGTTTTGTAAACACGTGTTTTAGATGTAAAATAATGTGAACTTAACGTTAAAAATATAAAAAGTATGATTAGTTTAATAGAAATGACTTAAGACGATATTTAGCGGATTCATCACCTGTATTTCAAAATTTTTTTACGACCTTTTATATTCACCCAAATGTATTGTAAAGACGTGTTTTAGATGTAAAATTATGTGAACTTAACGATAAAAATATAAAAAGAATGATTAGTTCAATACAAATGACTTTAAACGATATTTAGCGGAATTATCACCATTTTTTACCAAATTTTTTTTCTATTTTTTGTATTCACCCAAATGTTTTGTAAACACGTGTTTTAGATGTAAAATAATGTGAACTTAACGTTAAAAATATAAAAAGTATGATTAGTTTAATAGAAATGACTTAAGACGATATTTAGCGGATTCATCACCTGTATTTCAAAATTTTTTTACGACCTTTTATATTCACCCAAATGTATTGTAAATACGTGTTTTAGATGTAAAATAAAGTGAACTTAACGTTAAAAATATAAAAAGTATGATTAGTTCAATACAAATTACTTTAGACGATATTTAGCGGAATTATCACCATTTTTTACCAAATTTTTTTTCTATTTTTTGTATTCACCCAAATGTATGGTAAATACGTGTTTTAGATGTGAAATTATGTTAACTTAATGATAAAAATATAAAAAGTATGATTAGTTCAATACAAATGACTTTAAACGATATTTAGCGGAATTATCACCATTTTTTACCCAATTTTTTCCCAAATTTTTTTTCTATTTTTTGTATTCACCCAAATGTATTGTAAATACGTGTTTTAGATGTAAAATAATGTGAACCTAATGATAAAAATATAAAAAGTATGATTAGTTCAATACAAATGACTTTAAACGATATTTAGCGGAATTATCACCATTTTTTACCCAATTTTTTCCCAAATTTTTTTTCTATTTTTTTATTCACCCAAATGTATTGTAAATACGTGTTTTAGATGTAAAATAATGTGAACTTAACGTTAAAAATATAAAAAGTATGATTAGTTTAATAGAAATGACTTAAGACGATATTTAGCGGATTCATCACCTGTATTTCAAAATTTTTTTACGACCTTTTATATTCACCCAAATGTATTGTAAAGACGTGTTTTAGATGTAAAATTATGTGAACTTAACGATAAAAATATAAAAACTATGATTAGTTCAATACAAATGACTTTAAACGATATTTAGCGGAATTATCACCATTTTTTACCAAATTTTTTTTCTATTTTTTGTATTCACCCAAATGTTTTGTAAACACGTGTTTTAGATGTAAAATAATGTGAACTTAACGTTAAAAATATAAAAAGTATGATTAGTTTAATAGAAATGACTTAAGACGATAAATAGCGGATTCATCACCTGTATTTCAAAATTTTTTTACGACCTTTTATATTCACCCAAATGTATTGTAAATACGTGTTTTAGATGTAAAATAATGTGAACTTAACGTTAAAAATATAAAAAGTATGATTAGTTCAATACAAATGACTTTAGACGATATTTAGCGGAATTATCACCATTTTTTACCAAATTTTTTTTCTATTTTTTGTATTCACCCAAATGTTTTGTAAACACGTGTTTTAGATGTGAAATTATGTTAACTTAATGATAAAAATATAAAAAGTATGATTAGTTCAATACAAATGACTTTAAACGATATTTAGCGGAATTATCACCATTTTTTACCCAATTTTTTCCCAAATTTTTTTTCTATTTTTTGTATTCACCCAAATGTATTGTAAATACGTGTTTTAGATGTAAAATAATGTGAACCTAATGATAAAAATATAAAAAGTATGATCAGTTCAATACAAATGACTTTAAACGATATTTAGCGGAATTATCACCATTTTTTACCCAATTTTTTCCCAAATTTTTTTTCTATTTTTTTATTCACCCAAATGTATTGTAAATACGTGTTTTAGATGTAAAATAATGTGAACTTAACGTTAAAAATATAAAAAGTATGATTAGTTTAATAGAAATGACTTAAGACGATATTTAGCGGAATTATCACCATTTTTTACCAAATTTTTTTTTTATTTTTTGTATTCACCCAAATGTTTTGTAAACACGTGTTTTAGATGTAAAATAATGTGAACTTAACGTTAAAAATATAAAAAGTATGATTAGTTTAATAGAAATGACTTAAGACGATATTTAGCGGAATTATCACCATTTTTTACCAAATTTTTTCCCAAATTTTTTTTCTATTTTTTGTATTCACCCAAATGTATGGTAAATACGTGTTTTAGATGTGAAATTATGTTAACTTAATGATAAAAATATAAAAAGTATGATTAGTTCAATACAAATGACTTTAATCGATATTTAACGAAATTATCACCATTTTTTACCAAATTTTTTCCCAAATTTTTTTTCTATTTTTTGTATTCACCCAAATGTATGGTAAATACGTGTTTTAGATGTGAAATTATTTTAACTTAATGATAAAAATATAAAAAGTATGATTAGTTCAATACAAATGACTTTAAACGATATTTAGCGGAATTATCACCATTTTTTACCCAATTTTTTCCCAAATTTTTTTTCTATTTTTTGTATTCACCCAAATGTATTGTAAATACGTGTTTTAGATGTAAAATAATGTGAACCTAATGATAAAAATATAAAAAGTATGATCAGTTCAATACAAATGACTTTAAACGATATTTAGCGGAATTATCACCATTTTTTACCCAATTTTTTCCCAAATTTTTTTTCTATTTTTTTATTCACCCAAATGTATTGTAAATACGTGTTTTAGATGTAAAATAATGTGAACTTAACGTTAAAAATATAAAAAGTATGATTAGTTTAATAGAAATGACTTAAGACGATATTTAGCGGAATTATCACCATTTTTTACCAAATTTTTTTTCTATTTTTTGTATTCACCCAAATGTTTTGTAAACACGTGTTTTAGATGTAAAATAATGTGAACTTAACGTTAAAAATATAAAAAGTATGATTAGTTTAATAGAAATGACTTAAGACGATATTTAGCGGATTCATCACCTGTATTTCAAAATTTTTTTACGACCTTTTATATTCACCCAAATGTATTGTAAAGACGTGTTTTAGATGTAAAATTATGTGAACTTAACGATAAAAATATAAAAAGAATGATTAGTTCAATACAAATGACTTTAAACGATATTTAGCGGAATTATCACCATTTTTTACCAAATTTTTTTTCTATTTTTTGTATTCACCCAAATGTTTTGTAAACACGTGTTTTAGATGTAAAATAATGTGAACTTAACGTTAAAAATATAAAAAGTATGATTAGTTTAATAGAAATGACTTAAGACGATATTTAGCGGATTCATCACCTGTATTTCAAAATTTTTTTACGACCTTTTATATTCACCCAAATGTATTGTAAATACGTGTTTTAGATGTAAAATAATGTGAACTTAACGTTAAAAATATAAAAAGTATGATTAGTTCAATACAAATTACTTTAGACGATATTTAGCGGAATTATCACCATTTTTTACCAAATTTTTTTTCTATTTTTTGTATTCACCCAAATGTATGGTAAATACGTGTTTTAGATGTGAAATTATGTTAACTTAATGATAAAAATATAAAAAGTATGATTAGTTCAATACAAATGACTTTAAACGATATTTAGCGGAATTATCACCATTTTTTACCCAATTTTTTCCCAAATTTTTTTTCTATTTTTTGTATTCACCCAAATGTATTGTAAATACGTGTTTTAGATGTAAAATAATGTGAACCTAATGATAAAAATATAAAAAGTATGATTAGTTCAATACAAATGACTTTAAACGATATTTAGCGGAATTATCACCATTTTTTACCCAATTTTTTCCCAAATTTTTTTTCTATTTTTTTATTCACCCAAATGTATTGTAAATACGTGTTTTAGATGTAAAATAATGTGAACTTAACGTTAAAAATATAAAAAGTATGATTAGTTTAATAGAAATGACTTAAGACGATATTTAGCGGATTCATCACCTGTATTTCAAAATTTTTTTACGACCTTTTATATTCACCCAAATGTATTGTAAAGACGTGTTTTAGATGTAAAATTATGTGAACTTAACGATAAAAATATAAAAACTATGATTAGTTCAATACAAATGACTTTAAACGATATTTAGCGGAATTATCACCATTTTTTACCAAATTTTTTTTCTATTTTTTGTATTCACCCAAATGTTTTGTAAACACGTGTTTTAGATGTAAAATAATGTGAACTTAACGTTAAAAATATAAAAAGTATGATTAGTTTAATAGAAATGACTTAAGACGATAAATAGCGGATTCATCACCTGTATTTCAAAATTTTTTTACGACCTTTTATATTCACCCAAATGTATTGTAAATACGTGTTTTAGATGTAAAATAATGTGAACTTAACGTTAAAAATATAAAAAGTATGATTAGTTCAATACAAATGACTTTAGACGATATTTAGCGGAATTATCACCATTTTTTACCAAATTTTTTTTCTATTTTTTGTATTCACCCAAATGTTTTGTAAACACGTGTTTTAGATGTGAAATTATGTTAACTTAATGATAAAAATATAAAAAGTATGATTAGTTCAATACAAATGACTTTAAACGATATTTAGCGGAATTATCACCATTTTTTACACAATTTTTTCCCAAATTTTTTTTCTATTTTTTGTATTCACCCAAATGTATTGTAAATACGTGTTTTAGATGTAAAATAATGTGAACCTAATGATAAAAATATAAAAAGTATGATCAGTTCAATACAAATGACTTTAAACGATATTTAGCGGAATTATCACCATTTTTTACCCAATTTTTTCCCAAATTTTTTTTCTATTTTTTTATTCACCCAAATGTATTGTAAATACGTGTTTTAGATGTAAAATAATGTGAACTTAACGTTAAAAATATAAAAAGTATGATTAGTTTAATAGAAATGACTTAAGACGATATTTAGCGGAATTATCACCTGTATTTCAAAATTTTTTTACGACCTTTTATATTCACCCAAATGTATTGTAAAGACGTGTTTTAGATGTAAAATTATGTGAACTTAACGATAAAAATATAAAAACTATGATTAGTTCAATACAAATGACTTTAAACGATATTTAGCGGAATTATCACCATTTTTTACCAAATTTTTTTTCTATTTTTTGTATTCACCCAAATGTTTTGTAAACACGTGTTTTAGATGTAAAATAATGTGAACTTAACGTTAAAAATATAAAAAGTATGATTAGTTTAATAGAAATGACTTAAGACGATAAATAGCGGATTCATCACCTGTATTTCAAAATTTTTTTACGACCTTTTATATTCACCCAAATGTATTGTAAATACGTGTTTTAGATGTAAAATAATGTGAACTTAACGTTAAAAATATAAAAAGTATGATTAGTTCAATACAAATGACTTTAGACGATATTTAGCGGAATTATCACCATTTTTTACCAAATTTTTTTTCTATTTTTTGTATTCACCCAAATGTTTTGTAAACACGTGTTTTAGATGTGAAATTATGTTAACTTAATGATAAAAATATAAAAAGTATGATTAGTTCAATACAAATGACTTTAAACGATATTTAGCGGAATTATCACCATTTTTTACCCAATTTTTTCCCAAATTTTTTTTCTATTTTTTGTATTCACCCAAATGTATTGTAAATACGTGTTTTAGATGTAAAATAATGTGAACCTAATGATAAAAATATAAAAAGTATGATCAGTTCAATACAAATGACTTTAAACGATATTTAGCGGAATTATCACCATTTTTTACCCAATTTTTTCCCAAATTTTTTTTCTATTTTTTTATTCACCCAAATGTATTGTAAATACGTGTTTTAGATGTAAAATAATGTGAACTTAACGTTAAAAATATAAAAAGTATGATTAGTTTAATAGAAATGACTTAAGACGATATTTAGCGGAATTATCACCATTTTTTACCAAATTTTTTTTCTATTTTTTGTATTCACCCAAATGTTTTGTAAACACGTGTTTTAGATGTAAAATAATGTGAACTTAACGTTAAAAATATAAAAAGTATGATTAGTTCAATACAAATGACTTTAGACGATATTTAGCGGATTCATCACCTGTATTTCAAAATTTTTTTACGACCTTTTATATTCACCCAAATGTATTGTTAAGACGTGTTTTAGATGTAAAATTATGTGAACTTAACGATAAAAATATAAAAAGAATGATTAGTTCAATACAAATGACTTTAAACGATATTTAGCGGAATTATCACCATTTTTTACCCAATTTTTTCCCAAATTTTTTTTCTATTTTTAGTATTCAGCCAAATGTATTGTAAATACGTGTTTTAGATGTAAAATAATGTGAACCTAATGATAAAAATATAAAAAGTATGATTAGTTCAATACAAATGACTTTAAACGATATTTAGCGGAATTATCACCATTTTTTACCCAATTTTTTCCCAAATTTTTTTTCTATTTTTTTATTCACCCAAATGTATTGTAAATACGTGTTTTAGATGTAAAATAATGTGAACTTAACGTTAAAAATATAAAAAGTATGATTAGTTTAATAGAAATGACTTTAAACGATATTTTGCGGAATTATCACCATTTTTTACCAAATTTTTTCCCAAATTTTTTTTCTTTTTTTTGTATTCACCCAAAGGTATTGTAAATACGTGTTTTAGATGTAAAATAATGTGAACTTAACGTTAAAAATATAAAAAGTATGATTAGTTTAATAGAAATGACTTAAGACGATATTTAGCGGATTCATCACCTGTATTTCAAAATTTTTTTACGACCTTTTATATTCACCCAAATGTATTGTAAATACGTGTTTTAGATGTAAAATAATGTGAACTTAACGTTAAAAATATAAAAAGTATGATTAGTTCAATACAAATGACTTTAGACGATATTTAGCGGAATTATCACCATTTTTTACCAAATTTTTTTTCTATTTTTTGTATTCACCCAAATGTTTTGTAAACACGTGTTTTAGATGTAAAATAATGTGAACTTAACGTTAAAAATATAAAAAGTATGATTAGTTTAATAGAAATGACTTAAGACGATATTTAGCGGATTCATCACCTGTATTTCAAAATTTTTTTACGACCTTTTATATTCACCCAAATGTATTGTAAATACGTGTTTTAGATGTAAAATAATGTGAACTTAACGATAAAAATATAAAAAGTATGATTAGTTCAATACAAATGACTTTAATCGATATTTAGCGAAATTATCACCATTTTTTACAAAATTTTTTCCCAAATTTTTTTTCTATTTTTTGTATTCACCCAAATGTATTGTAAATACGTGTTTTAGATATAAAATAATGTGAACTTAACGTTAAAAATATAAAAAGTATGATTAGTTTAATAGAAATGACTTAAGCCGATATTTAGCGGATTCATCACCTGTATTTCAAAATTTTTTTACGACCTTTTATATTCACCCAAATGTATTGTAAAGACGTGTTTTAGATGTAAAATAATGTGAACTTAACGATAAAAATATAAAAAGTATGATTAGTTCAATACAAATGACTTTAAACGATATTTAGCGGAATTATCACCATTTTTTACCCAATTTTTTCCCAAATTTTTTTTCTATTTTTTGTATTCACCCAAATGTATTGTAAATACGTGTTTTAGATGTAAAATAATGTGAACCTAACGATAAAAATATAAAAAGTATGATTAGTTCAATACAAATGACTTTAAACGATATTTAGCGGAATTATCACCATTTTTTAACAAATTTTTTTTCTATTTTTTGTATTCACCCAAATGTTTTGTAAACACGTGTTTTAGATGTAAAATAATGTGAACTTAACGTTAAAAATATAAAAAGTATGATTAGTTTAATAGAAATGACTTAAGACGATATTTAGCGGATTCATCACCTGTATTTCAAAATTTTTTTACGACCTTTTATATTCACCCAAATGTATTGTAAATACGTGTTTTAGATGTAAAATAATGTGAACTTAACGTTAAAAATATAAAAAGTATGATTAGTTCAATACAAATGACTTTAGACGATATTTAGCGGAATTATCACCATTTTTTACCAAATTTTTTTTCTATTTTTTGTATTCACCCAAATGTTTTGTAAACACGTGTTTTAGATGTAAAATAATGTGAACTTAACGTTAAAAATATAAAAAGTATGATTAGTTTAATAGAAATGACTTAAGACGATATTTAGCGGATTCATCACCTGTATTTCAAAATTTTTTTACCACCTTTTATATTCACCTAAATGTATTGTAAAGACGTGTTTTAGATGTAAAATTATGTTAACTTAACGATAAAAATATAAAAAGTATGATTAGTTCAATACAAATGACTTTAAACGATATTTAGCGGAATTATCACCATTTTTTACCCAATTTTTTCCCAAATTTTTTTTCTATTTTTTGTATTCACCCAAATGTATTGTAAACACGTGTTTTAGATGTAAAATAATGTGAACTTAACGTTAAAAATATAAAAAGTATGATTAGTTTAATAGAAATGACTTTAAACGATATTTAGCGGAATTATCACCATTTTTTACCAAATTTTTTTTCTATTTTTTGTATTCACCCAAATGTTTTGTAAACACGTGTTTTAGATGTAAAATAATGTGAACTTAACGTTAAAAATATAAAAAGTATGATTAGTTTAATAGAAATGACTTAAGACGATATTTAGCGGATTCATCACCTGTATTTCAAAATTTTTTTACGACCTTTTATATTCACCCAAATGTAATGTAAATACGTGTTTTAGATGTAAAATAATGTGAACTTAACGTTAAAAATATAAAAAGTATGATTAGTTCAATACAAATGACTTTAGACGATATTTAGCGGAATTATCACCATTTTTTACCAAATTTTTTTTCTATTTTTTGTATTCACCAAATGTTTTGTAAACACGTGTTTTAGATGTAAAATAATGTGAACTTAATGATAAAAATATAAAAAGTATGATTAGTTCAATACAAATGACTTTAAACGATATTTAGCGGAATTATCACCATTTTTTACCCAATTTTTTCCCAAATTTTTTTTCTATTTTTTGTATTCACCCAAATGTATTGTAAATACGTGTTTTAGATGTAAAATAATGTGAACCTAATGATAAAAATATAAAAAGTATGATTAGTTCAATACAAATGACTTTAAACGATATTTAGCGGAATTATCACCATTTTTTACCCAATTTTTTCCCAAATTTTTTTTCTATTTTTTGTATTCACCCAAATGTATTGTAAATACGTGTTTTAGATATAAAATAATGTGAACTTAACGTTAAAAATATAAAAAGTATGATTAGTTTAATAGAAATGACTTAAGCCGATATTTAGCGGATTCATCACCTGTATTTCAAAATTTTTTTACGACCTTTTATATTCACCCAAATGTATTGTAAAGACGTGTTTTAGATGTAAAATAATGTGAACTTAACGATAAAAATATAAAAAGTATGATTAGTTCAATACAAATGACTTTAAACGATATTTAGCGGAATTATCACCATTTTTTACCCAATTTTTTCCCAAATTTTTTTTCTATTTTTTGTATTCACCCAAATGTATTGTAAATACGTGTTTTAGATGTAAAATAATGTGAACCTAACGATAAAAATATAAAAAGTATGATTAGTTCAATACAAATGACTTTAAACGATATTTAGCGGAATTATCACCATTTTTTAACAAATTTTTTTTCTATTTTTTGTATTCACCCAAATGTTTTGTAAACACGTGTTTTAGATGTAAAATAATGTGAACTTAACGTTAAAAATATAAAAAGTATGATTAGTTTAATAGAAATGACTTAAGACGATATTTAGCGGATTCATCACCTGTATTTCAAAATTTTTTTACGACCTTTTATATTCACCCAAATGTATTGTAAATACGTGTTTTAGATGTAAAATAATGTGAACTTAACGTTAAAAATATAAAAAGTATGATTAGTTCAATACAAATGACTTTAGACGATATTTAGCGGAATTATCACCATTTTTTACCAAATTTTTTTTCTATTTTTTGTATTCACCCAAATGTTTTGTAAACACGTGTTTTAGATGTAAAATAATGTGAACTTAACGTTAAAAATATAAAAAGTATGATTAGTTTAATAGAAATGACTTAAGACGATATTTAGCGGATTCATCACCTGTATTTCAAAATTTTTTTACCACCTTTTATATTCACCTAAATGTATTGTAAAGACGTGTTTTAGATGTAAAATTATGTTAACTTAACGATAAAAATATAAAAAGTATGATTAGTTCAATACAAATGACTTTAAACGATATTTAGCGGAATTATCACCATTTTTTACCCAATTTTTTCCCAAATTTTTTTTCTATTTTTTTATTCACCCAAATGTATTGTAAATACGTGTTTTAGATGTAAAATAATGTGAACTTAACGTTAAAAATATAAAAAGTATGATTAGTTTAATAGAAATGACTTAAGACGATATTTAGCGGATTCATCACCTGTATTTCAAAGTTTTTTACGACCTTTTATATTCACCCAAATGTATTGTAAATACGTGTTTTAGATGTATAATAATGTGAACTTAACGTTAAAAATATAAAAAGTATGATTAGTTCAATACAAATGACTTTAGACGATAATTAGCGGAATTATCACCATTTTTTACCAAATTTTTTTTCTATTTTTTGTATTCACCCAAATGTTTTGTAAACACGTGTTTTAGATGTAAAATAATGTGAACTTAATGTTAAAAATATAAAAAGTATGATTAGTTTAATAGAAATGACTTAAGACGATATTTAGCGGATTCATCACCTGTATTTCAAAATTTTATTACGACCTTTTATATTCACCCAAATGTATTGTAAATACGTGTTTTAGATGTAAAATAATGTGAACTTAACGTTAAAAATATAAAAAGTATGATTAGTTCAATACAAATGACTTTAGACGATATTTAGCGGAATTATCACCATTTTTTACCAAATTTTTTTTCTATTTTTTGTATTCACCCAAATGTTTTGTAAACACGTGTTTTAGATGTAAAATAATGTGAACTTAACGTTAAAAATATAAAAAGTATGATTAGTTTAATAGAAATGACTTAAGACGATATTTAGCGGATTCATCACCTGTATTTCAAAATTTTTTTACCACCTTTTATATTCACCTAAATGTATTGTAAAGACGTGTTTTAGATGTAAAATTATGTTAACTTAACGATAAAAATATAAAAATTATGATTAGTTCAATACAAATGACTTTAAACGATATTTAGCGGAATTATCACCATTTTTTACCCAATTTTTTCCCAAATTTTTTTTCTATTTTTTGTATTCACCCAAATGTATTGTAAATACGTGTTTTAGATGTAAAATAATGTGAACCTAATGATAAAAATATAAAAAGTATGATTAGTTCAATACAAATGACTTTAAACGATATTTAGCGGAATTATCACCATTTTTTACCAAATTTTTTCCCAAATTTTTTTTCTATTTTTTGTATTCACCCAAATGTATTGTAAACACGTGTTTTAGATGTAAAATAATGTGAACTTAACGTTAAAAATATAAAAAGTATGATTAGTTTAATAGAAATGACTTTAAACGATATTTAGCGGAATTATCACCATTTTTTACCAAATTTTTTTTCTATTTTTTGTATTCACCCAAATGTTTTGTAAACACGTGTTTTAGATGTAAAATAATGTGAACTTAACGTTAAAAATATAAAAAGTATGATTAGTTTAATAGAAATGACTTAAGACGATATTTAGCGGATTCATCACCTGTATTTCAAAATTTTTTTACGACCTTTTATATTCACCCAAATGTAATGTAAATACGTGTTTTAGATGTAAAATAATGTGAACTTAACGTTAAAAATATAAAAAGTATGATTAGTTCAATACAAATGACTTTAGACGATATTTAGCGGAATTATCACCATTTTTTACCAAATTTTTTTTCTATTTTTTGTATTCACCAAATGTTTTGTAAACACGTGTTTTAGATGTAAAATAATGTGAACTTAACGTTAAAAATATAAAAAGTATGATTAGTTTAATAGAAATGACTTAAGACGATATTTAGCGGATTCATCACCTGTATTTCAAAATTTTTTTACGACCTTTTATATTCACCTAAATGTATTGTAAAGACGTGTTTTAGATGTAAAATTATGTTAACTTAACGATAAAAATATAAAAAGTATGATTAGTTCAATACAAATGACTTTAAACGATATTTAACGAAATTATCACCATTTTTTACCAAATTTTTTCCCAAATTTTTTTTCTATTTTTTGTATTCACCCAAATGTATGGTAAATACGTGTTTTAGATGTGAAATTATGTTAACTTAATGATAAAAATATAAAAAGTATGATTAGTTCAATACAAATGACTTTAAACGATATTTAGCGGAATTATCACCATTTTTTACCCAATTTTTTCCCAAATTTTTTTTCTATTTTTTGTATTCACCCAAATGTATTGTAAATACGTGTTTTAGATGTAAAATAATGTGAACCTAATGATAAAAATATAAAAAGTATGATTAGTTCAATACAAATGACTTTAAACGATATTTAGCGGAATTATCACCATTTTTTACCCAATTTTTTCCCAAATTTTTTTTCTATTTTTTTATTCACCCAAATGTATTGTAAATACGTGTTTTAGATGTAAAATAATGTGAACTTAACGTTAAAAATATAAAAAGTATGATTAGTTTAATAGAAATGACTTAAGACGATATTTAGCGGATTCATCACCTGTATTTCAAAATTTTTTTACGACCTTTTATATTCACCCAAATGTATTGTAAATACGTGTTTTAGATGTATAATAATGTGAACTTAACGTTAAAAATATAAAAAGTATGATTAGTTCAATACAAATGACTTTATACGATAATTAGCGGAATTATCACCATTTTTTACCAAATTTTTTTTCTATTTTTTGTATTCACCCAAATGTTTTGTAAACACGTGTTTTAGATGTAAAATAATGTGAACTTAATGTTAAAAATATAAAAAGTATGATTAGGTTAATAGAAATGACTTAAGACGATATTTAGCGGATTCATCACCTGTATTTCAAAATTTTTTTACGACCTTTTATATTCACCCAAATGTATTGTAAATACGTGTTTTAGATGTAAAATAATGTGAACTTAACGATAAAAATATAAAAAGTATGATTAGTTCAATACAAATGACTTTAATCGATATTTAGCGAAATTATCACCATTTTTTACAAAATTTTTTCCCAAATTTTTTTTCTATTTTTTGTATTCACCCAAATGTATTGTAAATACGTGTTTTAGATATAAAATAATGTGAACTTAACGTTAAAAATATAAAAAGTATGATTAGTTTAATAGAAATTACTTAAGCCGATATTTAGCGGATTCATCACCTGTATTTCAAAATTTTTTTACGACCTTTTATATTCACCCAAATGTATTGTAAAGACGTGTTTTAGATGTAAAATTATGTGAACTTAACGATAAAAATATAAAAAGTATGATTAGTTCAATAAAAATGACTTTAAACGATATTTAGCGGAATTATCACCATTTTTTACCTAATTTTTTTTCTATTTTTTTTCTATTTTTTGTATTCACCCAAATGTATTGTAAATACGTGTTTTAGATGTAAAATAATGTGAACCTAACGATAAAAATATAAAAAGTATGATTAGTTCAATACAAATGACTTTAAACGATATTTAGCGGAATTATCACCATTTTTTACCTAATTTTTTTTCTATTTTTTGTATTCACCCAAATGTTTTGTAAACACGTGTTTTAGATGTAAAATAATGTGAAATTAACGTTAAAAATATAAAAATTATGATTAGTTTAATAGATATGACTTAAGACGATATTTAGCGGATTCATCACCTGTATTTCAAAATTTTTTTACGACCTTTTATATTCACCTAAATGTATTGTAAAGACGTGTTTTAGATGTAAAATTATGTGAACTTAACGATAAAAATATAAAAAGTATGATTAGTTCAATACAAATGACTTTAAACGATATTTAGCGGAATTATCACCATTTTTTACCAAATTTTTTCCCAAATTTTTTTTCTATTTTTTGTATTAACCCAAATGTATTGTAAATACGTGTTTTAGATGTAAAATAATGTGAACCTAACGATAAAAATATAAAATGTATGATTAGTTCAATACAAATGACTTTAAACGATATTTAGCGGAATTATCACCATTTTTTACCAAATTTTTTTTCTATTTTTTGTATTCACCCAAATGTTTTGTAAACACGTGTTTTAGATGTAAAATAATGTGAACTTAACGTTAAAAATATAAAAAGTATGATTAGTTTAATAGAAATGACTTAACACGATATTTAGCGGATTCATCACCTGTATTTCAAATTTTTTTTACGACCTTTTATATTCACCCAAATGTATTGTAAATACGTGTTTTAGATGTAAAATAATGTGAACTTAACGATAAAAATATAAAAAGTATGATTAGGTTAATAGAAATGACTTTAAACGATATTTAGCGGAATTATCACCATTTTTTACCCAATTTTTTCCCAAATTTTTTTTCTATTTTTTGTATTCACCCAAATGTATTGTAAATACGTGTTTTAGATGTAAAATAATGTGAACCTAACGATAAAAATATAAAAAGTATGATTAGTTCAATACAAATGACTTTAGACGATATTTAGCGGAATTATCACCATTTTTTACCAAATTTTTTTTCTATTTTTTGTATTCTACCAAATGTATTGTAAATACGTGTTTTAGATGTAAAATAATGTGAACCTAATGATAAAAATATAAAAAGTATGATTAGTTCAATACAAATGACTTTAAACGATATTTAGCGGAATTATAACCATTTATTACCAAATTTTTTCCCAAATTTTTTTTCTATTTTTTGTATTCACCCAAATGTATTGTAAACACGTGTTTTAGATGTAAAATAATGTGAACTTAACGTTAAAAATATAAAAAGTATGATTAGTTTAATAGATATGACTTAAGACGATATTTAGCGGATTCATCACCTGTATTTCAAAATTTTTTTACGACCTTTTATATTCACCTAAATGTATTGTAAAGACGTGTTTTAGATGTAAAATTTTGTGAACTTAACGATAAAAATATAAAAAGTATGATTAGTTCAATACAAATGACTTTAAACGATATTTAGCGGAATTATAACCATTTATTACCAAATTTTTTCCCAAATTTTTTTTCTATTTTTTGTATTCACCCAAATGTATTGTAAACACGTGTTTTAGATGTAAAATAATGTGAACTTAACGTTAAAAATATAAAAAGTATGATTAGTTTAATAGATATGACTTAAGACGATATTTAGCGGATTCATCACCTGTATTTCAAAATTTTTTTACGACCTTTTATATTCACCTAAATGTATTGTAAAGACGTGTTTTAGATGTAAAATTATGTGAACTTAACGATAAAAATATAAAAAGTATGATTAGTTCAATACAAATGACTTTAAACGATATTTAACGAAATTATCACCATTTTTTACCAAATTTTTTCCCAAATTTTTTTTCTATTTTTTGTATTCACCCAAATGTATGGTAAATACGTGTTTTAGATGTGAAATTATGTTAACTTAATGATAAAAATATAAAAAGTATGATTAGTTCAATACAAATGACTTTAAACGATATTTAGCGGAATTATCACCATTTTTTACCCAATTTTTTCCCAAATTTTTTTTCTATTTTTTGTATTCACCCAAATGTATTGTAAATACGTGTTTTAGATGTAAAATAATGTGAACCTAATGATAAAAATATAAAAAGTATGATTAGTTCAATACAAATGACTTTAAACGATATTTAGCGGAATTATCACCATTTTTTACCCAATTTTTTCCCAAATTTTTTTTCTATTTTTTTATTCACCCAAATGTATTGTAAATACGTGTTTTAGATGTAAAATAATGTGAACTTAACGTTAAAAATATAAAAAGTATGATTAGTTTAATAGAAATGACTTAAGACGATATTTAGCGGATTCATCACCTGTATTTCAAAATTTTTTTACGACCTTTTATATTCACCCAAATGTATTGTAAATACGTGTTTTAGATGTATAATAATGTGAACTTAACGTTAAAAATATAAAAAGTATGATTAGTTCAATACAAATGACTTTAGACGATAATTAGCGGAATTATCACCATTTTTTACCAAATTTTTTTTCTATTTTTTGTATTCACCCAAATGTTTTGTAAACACGTGTTTTAGATGTAAAATAATGTGAACTTAATGTTAAAAATATAAAAAGTATGATTAGGTTAATAGAAATGACTTAAGACGATATTTAGCGGATTCATCACCTGTATTTCAAAATTTTTTTACGACCTTTTATATTCACCCAAATGTATTGTAAATACGTGTTTTAGATGTAAAATAATGTGAACTTAACGATAAAAATATAAAAAGTATGATTAGTTCAATACAAATGACTTTAATCGATATTTAGCGAAATTATCACCATTTTTTACAAAATTTTTTCCCAAATTTTTTTTCTATTTTTTGTATTCACCCAAATGTATTGTAAATACGTGTTTTAGATATAAAATAATGTGAACTTAACGTTAAAAATATAAAAAGTATGATTAGTTTAATAGAAATTACTTAAGCCGATATTTAGCGGATTCATCACCTGTATTTCAAAATTTTTTTACGACCTTTTATATTCACCCAAATGTATTGTAAAGACGTGTTTTAGATGTAAAATTATGTGAACTTAACGATAAAAATATAAAAAGTATGATTAGTTCAATACAAATGACTTTAAACGATATTTAGCGGAATTATCACCATTTTTTACCTAATTTTTTTTCTATTTTTTTTCTATTTTTTGTATTCACCCAAATGTATTGTAAATACGTGTTTTAGATGTAAAATAATGTGAACCTAACGATAAAAATATAAAAAGTATGATTAGTTCAATACAAATGACTTTAAACGATATTTAGCGGAATTATCACCATTTTTTACCTAATTTTTTTTCTATTTTTTGTATTCACCCAAATGTTTTGTAAACACGTGTTTTAGATGTAAAATAATGTGAAATTAACGTTAAAAATATAAAAAGTATGATTAGTTTAATAGATATGACTTAAGACGATATTTAGCGGATTCATCACCTGTATTTCAAAATTTTTTTACGACCTTTTATATTCACCTAAATGTATTGTAAAGACGTGTTTTAGATGTAAAATTATGTGAACTTAACGATAAAAATATAAAAAGTATGATTAGTTCAATACAAATGACTTTAAACGATATTTAGCGGAATTATCACCATTTTTTACCAAATTTTTTCCCAAATTTTTTTTCTATTTTTTGTATTAACCCAAATGTATTGTAAATACGTGTTTTAGATGTAAAATAATGTGAACCTAACGATAAAAATATAAAATGTATGATTAGTTCAATACAAATGACTTTAAACGATATTTAGCGGAATTATCACCATTTTTTACCAAATTTTTTTTCTATTTTTTGTATTCACCCAAATGTTTTGTAAACACGTGTTTTAGATGTAAAATAATGTGAACTTAACGTTAAAAATATAAAAAGTATGATTAGTTTAATAGAAATGACTTAACACGATATTTAGCGGATTCATCACCTGTATTTCAAATTTTTTTTACGACCTTTTATATTCACCCAAATGTATTGTAAATACGTGTTTTAGATGTAAAATAATGTGAACTTAACGATAAAAATATAAAAAGTATGATTAGGTTAATAGAAATGACTTTAAACGATATTTAGCGGAATTATCACCATTTTTTACCCAATTTTTTCCCAAATTTTTTTTCTATTTTTTGTATTCACCCAAATGTATTGTAAATACGTGTTTTAGATGTAAAATAATGTGAACCTAACGATAAAAATATAAAAAGTATGATTAGTTCAATACAAATGACTTTAGACGATATTTAGCGGAATTATCACCATTTTTTACCAAATTTTTTTTCTATTTTTTGTATTCTACCAAATGTATTGTAAATACGTGTTTTAGATGTAAAATAATGTGAACCTAATGATAAAAATATAAAAAGTATGATTAGTTCAATACAAATGACTTTAAACGATATTTAGCGGAATTATAACCATTTATTACCAAATTTTTTCCCAAATTTTTTTTCTATTTTTTGTATTCACCCAAATGTATTGTAAACACGTGTTTTAGATGTAAAATAATGTGAACTTAACGTTAAAAATATAAAAAGTATGATTAGTTTAATACATATGACTTAAGACGATATTTAGCGGATTCATCACCTGTATTTCAAAATTTTTTTACGACCTTTTATATTCACCTAAATGTATTGTAAAGACGTGTTTTAGATGTAAAATTTTGTGAACTTAACGATAAAAATATAAAAAGTATGATTAGTTCAATACAAATGACTTTAAACGATATTTAGCGGAATTATAACCATTTATTACCAAATTTTTTCCCAAATTTTTTTTCTATTTTTTGTATTCACCCAAATGTATTGTAAACACGTGTTTTAGATGTAAAATAATGTGAACTTAACGTTAAAAATATAAAAAGTATGATTAGTTTAATAGATATGACTTAAGACGATATTTAGCGGATTCATCACCTGTATTTCAAAATTTTTTTACGACCTTTTATATTCACCTAAATGTATTGTAAAGACGTGTTTTAGATGTAAAATTATGTGAACTTAACGATAAAAATATAAAAAGTATGATTAGTTCAATACAAATGACTTTAAACGATATTTAGCGGAATTATCACCATTTTTTACCAAATTTTTTCCCAAATTTTTTTTCTATTTTTTGTATTCACCCAAATGTATTGTAAATACGTGTTTTAGATGTAAAATAATGTGAACTTAACGATAAAAATATAAAAAGTATGATTAGTTCAATACAAATGACTTTAATCGATATTTAGCGAAATTATCACCATTTTTTACCAAATTTTTTCCCAAATTTTTTTCTATTTTTTGTATTCACCCAAATGTATGGTAAATACGTGTTTTAGATGTGAAATTATGTGAACTTAATGATAAAAATATAAAAAGTATAATTAGTTCAATACAAATGACTTTAAACGATATTTAGCGGAATTATCACCATTTTTTACCCAATTTTTTCCCAAATTTTTTTTCTATTTTTTGTATACACCAAATGTATTGTAAATACGTGTTTTAGATGTAAAATAATGTGTACCTAATGATAAAAATATAAAAAGTATGATTAGTTCAATACAAATGACTTTAAACGATATTTAGCGGAATTATCACCATTTTTTACCCAATTTTTTCCCAAATTTTTTTTCTATTTTTTTATTCACCAAAATGTTTTGTAAACACGTGTTTTAGATGTAAAATAATGTGAACTTAACGTTAAAAATATAAAAAGTATGATTAGTTTAATAGAAATGACTTAAGACGATATTTAGCGGATTCATCACCTGTATTTCAAAATTTTTTTACGACCTTTTATATTCACCCAAATGTATTGTAAATACGTGTTTTAGATGTAAAATAATGTGAACCTAATGATAAAAATATAAAAAGTATGATTAGTTCAATACAAATGACTTTAAACGATATTAAGCGGAATTATCACCATTTTTTACCCAATTTTTTCCCAAATTTTTTTTCTATTTTTTTATTCACCCAAATGTATTGTAAATACGTGTTTTAAATGTAAAATAATGTGAACTTAACGTTAAAAATATAAAAAGTATGATTAGTTTAATAGATATGACTTAAGACGATATTTAGCGGATTCATCACCTGTATTTCAAAATTTTTTTACGACCTTTTATATTCACCTAAATGTATTGTAAAGACGTGTTTTAGATGTAAAATTATGTGAACTTAACGATAAAAATATAAAAAGTATGATTAGTTCAATACAAATGACTTTAAACGATATTTAGCGGAATTATAACCATTTATTACCAAATTTTTTCCCAAATTTTTTTTCTATTTTTTGTATTCACCCAAATGTATTGTAAATACGTGTTTTAGATGTAAAATAATGTGAACCTAACGATAAAAATATAAAAAGTATGATTAGTTCAATACAAATGACTTTAGACGATATTTAGCGGAATTATCACCATTTTTTACCAAATTTTTTTTCTATTTTTTGTATTCTACCAAATGTATTGTAAATACGTGTTTTAGATGTAAAATAATGTGAACCTAATGATAAAAATATAAAAAGTATGATTAGTTCAATACAAATGACTTTAAACGATATTTAGCGGAATTATAACCATTTATTACCAAATTTTTTCCCAAATTTTTTTTCTATTTTTTGTATTCACCCAAATGTATTGTAAACACGTGTTTTAGATGTAAAATAATGTGAACTTAACGTTAAAAATATAAAAAGTATGATTAGTTTAATAGATATGACTTAAGACGATATTTAGCGGATTCATCACCTGTATTTCAAAATTTTTTTACGACCTTTTATATTCACCTAAATGTATTGTAAAGACGTGTTTTAGATGTAAAATTTTGTGAACTTAACGATAAAAATATAAAAAGTATGATTAGTTCAATACAAATGACTTTAAACGATATTTAGCGGAATTATAACCATTTATTACCAAATTTTTTCCCAAATTTTTTTTCTATTTTTTGTATTCACCCAAATGTATTGTAAACACGTGTTTTAGATGTAAAATAATGTGAACTTAACGTTAAAAATATAAAAAGTATGATTAGTTTAATAGATATGACTTAAGACGATATTTAGCGGATTCATCACCTGTATTTCAAAATTTTTTTACGACCTTTTATATTCACCTAAATGTATTGTAAAGACGTGTTTTAGATGTAAAATTATGTGAACTTAACGATAAAAATATAAAAAGTATGATTAGTTCAATACAAATGACTTTAATCGATATTTAGCGAAATTATCACCATTTTTTACCAAATTTTTTCCCAAATTTTTTTCTATTTTTTGTATTCACCCAAATGTATGGTAAATACATGTTTTAGATGTGAAATTATGTGAACTTAATGATAAAAATATAAAAAGTATGATTAGTTCAATACAAATGACTTTAAACGATATTTAGCGGAATTATAACCATTTATTACCAAATTTTTTCCCAAATTTTTTTTCTATTTTTTGTATTCACCCAAATGTATTGTAAATACGTGTTTTAGATGTAAAATAATGTGAACCTAACGATAAAAATATAAAAAGTATGATTAGTTCAATACAAATGACTTTAGACGATATTTAGCGGAATTATCACCATTTTTTACCAAATTTTTTTTTTTTTTTTTGTATTCTACCAAATGTATTGTAAATACGTGTTTTAGATGTAAAATAATGTGAACCTAATGATAAAAATATAAAAAGTATGATTAGTTCAATACAAATGACTTTAAACGATATTTAGCGGAATTATAACCATTTATTACCAAATTTTTTCCCAAATTTTTTTTCTATTTTTTGTATTCACCCAAATGTATTGTAAACACGTGTTTTAGATGTAAAATAATGTGAACTTAACGTTAAAAATATAAAAAGTATGATTAGTTTAATAGATATGACTTAAGACGATATTTAGCGGATTCATCACCTGTATTTCAAAATTTTTTTACGACCTTTTATATTCACCTAAATGTATTGTAAAGACGTGTTTTAGATGTAAAATTATGTGAACTTAACGATAAAAATATAAAAAGTATGATTAGTTCAATTCAAATGACTTTAATCGATATTTAGCGAAATTATCACCATTTTTTACCAAATTTTTTTTCTATTTTTTGTATTCACCCAAATGTATTGTAAATACGTGTTTTAGATGTAAAATAATGTGAACCTAACGATGAAAATATAAAAAGTATGATTAGTTCAATACAAATGACTTTAAACGATATTTAGCGGAATTATAACCATTTATTACCAAATTTTTTCCCAAATTTTTTTTCTATTTTTTGTATTCACCCAAATGTATTGTAAACACGTGTTTTAGATGTAAAATAATGTGAACTTAACGTTAAAAATATAAAAAGTATGATTAGTTTAATAGATATGACTTAAGACGATATTTAGCGGATTCATCACCTGTATTTCAAAATTTTTTTACGACCTTTTATATTCACCTAAATGTATTGTAAAGACGTGTTTTAGATGTAAAATTTTGTGAACTTAACGATAAAAATATAAAAAGTATGATTAGTTCAATACAAATGACTTTAAACGATATTTAGCGGAATTATAACCATTTATTACCAAATTTTTTCCCAAATTTTTTTTCTATTTTTTGTATTCACCCAAATGTATTGTAAACACGTGTTTTAGATGTAAAATAATGTGAACTTAACGTTAAAAATATAAAAAGTATGATTAGTTTAATAGATATGACTTAAGACGATATTTAGCGGATTCATCACCTGTATTTCAAAATTTTTTTACGACCTTTTATATTCACCTAAATGTATTGTAAAGACGTGTTTTAGATGTAAAATTATGTGAACTTAACGATAAAAATATAAAAAGTATGATTAGTTCAATACAAATGACTTTAATCGATATTTAGCGAAATTATCACCATTTTTTACCAAATTTTTTCCCAAATTTTTTTCTATTTTTTGTATTCACCCAAATGTATGGTAAATACATGTTTTAGATGTGAAATTATGTGAACTTAATGATAAAAATATAAAAAGTATGATTAGTTCAATACAAATGACTTTAAACGATATTTAGCGGAATTATAACCATTTATTACCAAATTTTTTCCCAAATTTTTTTTCTATTTTTTGTATTCACCCAAATGTATTGTAAATACGTGTTTTAGATGTAAAATAATGTGAACCTAACGATAAAAATATAAAAAGTATGATTAGTTCAATACAAATGACTTTAGACGATATTTAGCGGAATTATCACCATTTTTTACCAAATTTTTTTTTTTTTTTTTGTATTCTACCAAATGTATTGTAAATACGTGTTTTAGATGTAAAATAATGTGAACCTAATGATAAAAATATAAAAAGTATGATTAGTTCAATACAAATGACTTTAAACGATATTTAGCGGAATTATAACCATTTATTACCAAATTTTTTCCCAAATTTTTTTTCTATTTTTTGTATTCACCCAAATGTATTGTAAACACGTGTTTTAGATGTAAAATAATGTGAACTTAACGTTAAAAATATAAAAAGTATGATTAGTTTAATAGATATGACTTAAGACGATATTTAGCGGATTCATCACCTGTATTTCAAAATTTTTTTACGACCTTTTATATTCACCTAAATGTATTGTAAAGACGTGTTTTAGATGTAAAATTATGTGAACTTAACGATAAAAATATAAAAAGTATGATTAGTTCAATTCAAATGACTTTAATCGATATTTAGCGAAATTATCACCATTTTTTACCAAATTTTTTTTCTATTTTTTGTATTCACCCAAATGTATTGTAAATACGTGTTTTAGATGTAAAATAATGTGAACCTAACGATGAAAATATAAAAAGTATGATTAGTTCAATACAAATGACTTTAAACGATATTAAGCGGAATTATCACCATTTTTTACCCAATTTTTTCCCAAATTTTTTTTCTATTTTTTTATTCACCCAAATGTATTGTAAATACGTGTTTTAAATGTAAAATAATGTGAACTTAACGTTAAAAATATAAAAAGTATGATTAGTTTAATAGATATGACTTAAGACGATATTTAGCGGATTCATCACCTGTATTTCAAAATTTTTTTACGACCTTTTATATTCACCTAAATGTATTGTAAAGACGTGTTTTAGATGTAAAATTATGTGAACTTAACGATAAAAATATAAAAAGTATGATTAGTTCAATACAAATGACTTTAAACGATATTTAGCGGAATTATAACCATTTATTACCAAATTTTTTCCCAAATTTTTTTTCTATTTTTTGTATTCACCCAAATGTATTGTAAACACGTGTTTTAGATGTAAAATAATGTGAACTTAACGTTAAAAATATAAAAAGTATGATTAGATTAATAGATATGACTTAAGACGATATTTAGCGGATTCATCACCTGTATTTCAAAATTTTTTTACGACCTTTTATGTTCACCTAAATGTATTGTAAAGACGTGTTTTAGATGTAAAATTATGTGAACTTAACGATAAAAATATAAAAAGTATGATTAGTTCAATTCAAATGACTTTAATCGATATTTAGCGAAATTATCACCATTTTTTACCAAATTTTTTTTCTATTTTTTGTATTCACCCAAATGTATTGTAAATACGTGTTTTAGATGTAAAATAATGTGAACCTAACGATGAAAATATAAAAAGTATGATTAGTTCAATACAAATGACTTTAAACGATATTTAGCGGAATTATCACCATTTTTTACCTAATTTTTTTTCTATTTTTTGTATTCACCCAAATGTTTTGTAAACACGTGTTTTAGATGTAAAATAATGTGAACCTAATGATAAAAATATAAAAAGTATGATTAGTTCAATACAAATAACTTTAAACGATATTTAGCGGAATTATCACCATTTTTTACCCAATTTTTTCCCAAATTTTTTTTCTATTTTTTTATTCACCCAAATGTTTTGTAAACACGTGTTTTAGATGTAAAATAATGTGAACTTAACGTTAAAAATATAAAAAGTATGATTAGTTTAATAGAAATGACTTAAGACGATATTTAGCGGATTCATCACCTGTATTTCAAAATTTTTTACGACCTTTTATATTCACCCAAATGTATTGTAAAGACGTGTTTTAGATGTAAAATAATGTGAACATAACGTTAAAAATATAAAAAGTATGATTAGTTCAATACAAATGACTTTAAACGATATTTAGCGGAATTATAACCATTTTTTACCAAATTTTTTTTCTATTTTTTGTATTCACCCAAATGTTTTGTAAACACGTGTTTTAGATATAAAATAATGTGAACTTAACGTTAAAAATATAAAAAGTATGATTAGTTTAATAGAAATGACTTAAGACGATATTTAGCGGATTCATCACCTGTATTTCAAAATTTTTTTACGACC